>NC_089589.1:65092711-65388842 GCF_019320115.1 Miscanthus floridulus
TTAGATTCATCTCCATTTCTCCTAGGTGAAAGCATATGTGCATGTCATTAAAGTCAAAGACAATTTTCCTGGCTGGGCTTCCAAATGTGCCGGTGGGAAAGCATGCTTGTATGATATCTATGCTCGTTGGGAGAACACGCAAGTACCAATCATAGAACCTTCTCATTCCAAGTGGTAGGCGCTGGATGTCCCGGTTTAGTAGGAAGGGCTTGCCTCTTTCATATGTTTTCGGGCAATCCTTTGACCATTCGATGGCATCAACATTTGGATACTGTTTCGTAATTTGGTGGAGTTTGCTAGTGACGGCCTCCTCAGAACCCCGTGATGGGACTTTTTTAACTTGGTTCTCAGGCTTGAACTGGTCATGGGAATACCACTTGGACACCGACGAGACGTCTTTGATCGGAACATAAACTAGCCTTATGTTGATTGGAATCTTCTTTCGAAGTTCCCATTCAGGCACGTCCTCATCTTCTTGTGCATCACCTTCTTCAGGAGGCACTCGTTGTTCATGTATCGGTTGTGCTTGTTGAGAAGACTATGGCATCTCATCATGCACTTGCTCGGTACGAGCTAGAGAAGGTTGTGGCATCTCACCAGGCACATGCTCGCTAGGAGGCGAGGAAGAATGTGGCTTCTCAGGAATGTGGGGGTCACAAGACGGTGAAAATATCTCCCCGACCTTAACAACTCGCTCCAAATTTGGGAGAGGGGGAGGCGGTGAAGAAGCAGTCAATATAATGTCCCGTTTGTGCCAGAGGATGAACTGCCCCATAACGTCTCTGAGTAACACCAGCCCCTCGGGAGTTGCGTAGTCTATCCTCCACTGCATGAACTCGGGCTTCACTGTATGCACCTCGACCCTAGTGTAGTCCGACGGTATCTTATTATTGTGGTGTAAACCACCAGGAGCATGAACTCGGGCTTCGCTGGCGTCGTCGTCGTCGGCGGAAGCGCCCCGACGAGCACGCACCTCCGGTTCTACATGCACGGCCTCGTGACGCCATATCAAGGGGCTCTGGCGACGGCGGTACGCGTGGCCAGGGGCGCGACGCCGCTGCCAATGGCCCCGAACCTCCGGTTCGGGGACATGTTCGTTATCGACGACCTGCTGACGGAAGGGCCCGATGCGGCGTCCCGTGCCGTGGGACGCGCGCAGGGGTCCTACGTGTTCGCGTCGCAGACGGAGCTGGCGCCACTGCCCTATGTCAACATGGTGCTCACGGCGGGGCCTCACAACGGCAGCACGGTCGCAGTGCTGGGCAGGGACATCATCCTTGACAAGGTCGACGTCAAGGAGCTCCCCGTCGTCGGCGGCACCGGCACATTGCGCGGCGTCACCGGGTATGGCGAGTTCAGGACCCACACCTTGAACGCCAGCGACGGCAACGCCGTGCTCAAGATTGACATGTACCTGAGCCTGAGCGTGTAGCAGGCCTGTTTGGGGATTGATGGTGTAGATTTCTACCTGGCCTGACCAAACGACTTTGCCTGGGCCACTGAACCCAACAGACCCGTACTACGTACATCTCTATCTCTACACCTTTACCTGATAATAATCTACACTTCTATATACCTAATAATAAAAAGGCAAAATTTCCGCTGTATTTTTTTCTGCCTCTTCCTCCCCGATCACCGGCTCGGTCTCGGTCTCGTTGCTAACAGAGATTAGGAGTAAGGAAGAGAATAGAAAGACATAGGGTTCCAGATGTAAAGATACTAGAGTAAAAGAAAATGTGGGAGTGTCTTAATAGTTTTTGAAATATATCAAGGTTCCTGATGCAAAATGTCCAGATCCGAGTGGGCCTCTCCTGGTGGCCTTCTTTTTCAACCTGGGTTGAATCCTTGCGGTTGGGCCGGCTTCGTTGTGGGCTAGACCAAGCCTATGCAAGCCTTTTTCCTTTGCAAGTCTTTTTTTCTTTTCTTTCGTTTTTCTCTTTTTCTATAAAAACAAAGATATTGGAAAATTCACTAAAATCATAGAAAAATCATAAAAATGTCAAATCAGTTTTGCGGCACAACTAAATATTTCATGAACCGGAAACTTCGTAGATTATTACCTAATGAAATCTTACAAATGTATTTATGTAATTCCTCGACCTGGGTTGAATTCTTGCAGTTGGGCCGGCTTCGTTGTGGTCTAGACCAAGCCTATGTAAGCCTTTTTTCTTATGCAAGCCTTTTTTCTTTTCTTTCGTTTTTCTCTTTGTTATAAAAACAAAGATATTGTAAAATTCGTCAAAATCATAGAAAAATCATAAAAATGCCAAACCAGTTTTGCGGCACAACTAAATACTTAATGAACCGGAAACTTTGCAGATTATTATCTAATGAAATCTTATAAATGTATTTATATAATTCCTGACGAGGACTGCCATTTGAAAATTCAAGAGAGGTCTCAATCACTGGTGGACAGACAAATCCTTGGCACATTGACAAAAAAAACTATGGAGATTGATATGATGCATCAAAAAAGCTACAAAGGTCGATATTGAGTCATAAAAACACATGGGTAATATGAAAAATTAAAGTTATGATATACTTATAGCTAAATAATTATGTGCTTTGCAATGAAAGGAAAAATATACCAAGGTGTATTTCTATTTGATACAGGTTTAGTAAGACATTGTTATTTATTGTTAGTATTCACTTATATTATGGATGTCACGGTCATCATAAAATAAATTATAAAAGGATAAACCATAAGTAGATATGTACCATTTACGTCATCGTTTTGCAAGAATGCTTGATAGTTTTTTTTTCCGTCGCAACGCACGGACATATTTGCTAGTAAATAATAAAGAGATCAAATTTCTTACCACTAATAATTTTTCGTCCAACCTAATCCTAAAGCGGCTCGGATTCAGCCATCAGCTTTGGGAAAATTTTTGCGGCCGATTTTATCTGGAACCGGCAGTTTTTCCCGGGGAAGACTTTCCGTCTTGTCGTTTTCCGGTTCCGTTTCGTTTTTCGCTTCCCCGCGCCTGCCGCAATTACTGTCCAGTAATAATCTAAGTTAAAAAAAAAAACTAGGACTCGGACATGGTAAAGCAGCCGGACATGAACTCCATATATAGGGACATGGTAAAGCAGCCGGACATGAACTCCGTAGGGAGACTCGCACCGCTCTATATATAAAACCAATTTGCTGCATCGAGCAAATCAAATCAAACAATAACTAACATCAGTCATGGTATTTTGTTTACGCTTCTTTTCCTATTTTACCTATCAGGATCACGTACATGCAAAAGTGACACAATTAGATTCTGGCTCCAACTCCGATCCCTTCCTTCACGTGTGCATGTGACTTGTCCGAATATCAGGCCTGGTTTAGATTGGGGTTAGAAATCAGTATTTAGCATTGTAGCACTTTCGTTTGTATTTAATAATTATTATCCCATCATGGTCTAACTAGGCTCAAAAGATTCGTCTCGTAATTTACAATCAAACTGTGTAATTAGTTATTTTTTTTATCTACATTTAATACTCCATGTATGTGTCCAAAGATTTGATGTGATGAAGAGAGTGAAAAAACTTGCAATCTAAACAATGCCCCGGTATGCAGAAAATTTCTAAACTCACGCCGTCACGCGTGAACAACGTCATGCACAGATCCACTCCATGGTCTAATCGGGATAAGGCCTATTTAGCTTGGAATCCTAGCTAGCTATCTGTAACCACTGAGAGCATCTCCAACGGTACCTCAAATTTTCCCCAAATCTTATAGTTTTGTAACTCCCCAAAAGGTATCGGGAGAGGAAAAAAAAAGCCCATCTCCGAGAGATTCCCATAATTGAGTTCCAATAAATCAAATTTGAGGCCCACATCCTTTTTTATTTTTTGTCGTCATTTTTTTCCAGTGCCACAAAAACCTACGTCGCTCTTTCAGTAAGGGCGCCGCCTCTTTCGTGCGCCGTGGGCTGATCATCGCCGCCGCCTCATTCCTGCCGACCGCAGCAGGCAGTTCCCAGGCAGCAGCAACACCTCCCAGGCCGCCGCGTAGTCCTCCTGCCTTGCCGCACCGTGCACCAGGCTAGCCACAGGCGCGTACCAGGACGCGGCAGGCACCTCCCACCAGGCTGTAGACACCTCTCAGCAAGCCCTCCACGCTAGACGCCATGAGTGCTTCCAAATCACTTCTGCAGAGGAAGTTGGATGATTCATCATCAGACGATAGTGACATTTTGATCTTCTCAACTGCTACAATTGTCGAGACATATTCAAACAAAAAAGGAAGACATGGTGGTTCCGTCCCAGGGCACAATGTTATTTATCGAGATCGAGAAGGCGGACACCAAAGGATGTCCCAAGGCACAATGTTTGGCATGGCTCCCCCTGGCTCGAGGAGCCCTGCCAAATATTTTCCTAGAGAAACCGTTTTTCGGTAAAAAATAGAGAAGCTAAATTGTGGCTCCTCCAAAATGGCTCTGCCTCCTCTGGAGGATCCCCTTAAGAGCCAAACACATCCTGAGTCTCATTCTTCCATTGGTTCCAAAGACGTTTGACTGTCAGTTCCAATATGAACACGCCACGATTCATTTCTCACATAACAAAAAAAATTTCCAGTTCGGAGTAAGTGTAAACGCTACTCTTTTTTTTTTCAGTGAACGCGCTTTGGCATGTATTTCATTAAGGCAAGCTGGAAACGAGTACAACAACGGGCTGGCCTGACAGCGAGCAGCCAGCGTACGCCGACACACCCGGAACAAAAAACAGAAAAACACGGCTGAACAAAGGGACCTATTACAAAACAAGTAGTGCGACGGGAATGGATTGCGAAGTCAGCCGTTCCGGGCTATGTGTTCCAACAACGCCGTCACCTGCATCTGCCTTCTTTCGAACGTTCGCTTGTTTCTCTCCTTCTAGAGGTTCCAGGTAACAAGCAGAACGAGGGAGTCAAACGACCTGGACATGCCTGGCGGAACCAAAGTTCGTGCTCGGAGCCACCAGTGTTGCAGGCGTGCGTGGAAACCGGAGCAAAATGAGAGGCTAAAGTCTAGGCGTGCGTGGAAACCGGAGGAAGTCAAATGCCATCATATATATTGTCGTCGATGGTCGACATCAATTGCACTGTGCAACCGAGCCGGTTGTATCTGGGACCGCGTAAATTATCCTGGCCTTTTGGGTACAGTTTATCTAAGAAGCGCTTCTCAAATAAGCTGCACAAATAGAGTAAAAGCGGTGGTCAAAATAAGCTGGTCTAATCCAGCTTATGCTTTTTAGTACAAATGAGAGCTGTGGGAATAAGCGTGGTCAGAATAAGCTGTTGAAAAGTATGACATTTGACTGTTGATTTCAGCTTATTTTGGCCATAAGCAGCTTATAAGTTGTACCAAACAGGCCCAATATATAAAGTCATTCAAAATATTTGGCAAATTTTGCTATGGGACACTGGACAAAAGTATAATTGGCCATTTCAAACCGCAAACGGCGGAATTTGCTAGGTACCATTACAAATTCATGGTTTTTTGTTGAGACACACCGCATCGATTATTTTATTCATTTCTCAGTGTTTGGGTCTGGCCCCACCTCTGGGCACCCCATGTGGCTCGATGGCTGCCCCGGCATCTCGCACGGGCGAAATGATGGGAGAAAATGGGGCGTACGTGAGCCCTCATCTCGCCAAGGCGAAATGTGAGTACGTAATAAGTCCTCGTCTTGCCACAACGAAATGAGGACAGCACATGTCGCCATGCTTCTAGACACGCCTTTTCGTCAAGGCGATGGAAAGGTGCAGTAGAGGCCGGCTTGTGCCCGGCTCGGTCTCTTTTCGCCGTGGCTAAAGGAACGGCTCGGCTGAGTTCGGTGCCGCCCGGGAAGAGGCACAACCGATTCGGGCAATTCGCTGGGGCGAATAGGGGTTAAGAGGTTGATTGGTTGTTTCCTGCAGGTTTCGCCATGGGAGGAGCCGACTGTCTTCGCATGGCCGACTGTTTCTGTCCGCCAGGGGCCCACCATGTCGGCCGAAAGGGCGACATGGGGCAGAGCCGGTCGGATCACTCCTGGCCGGTGTCAACTGAGGAAGGCGGGACTCCGAATGGCGAACAAGCCCCAGCGATGGGGAATATTCCTCGAATTTGTAGCAGTTGTAAGTGCATTTATATCCCACGAAAAGCCTACGAGCATGGATAAATAGCCCCCGCCAGGGGGATTGTAAGGGAAGAAGGAGGATTAATGATACCATTCATCCTGTTTTGCTTTAGTTTCGTTTCAACCACTTCTTGTGCTTGATTTCGCTCGAGTTGTAATCGGTGTTTGAAGGCCTCCGGCCTAGAACAACATTGGCGCCCACCGTGGTTGTCGCTCGAGCTTATCATGCCACCAAAAACCAAAGCGACGAAGCTACCAACGAATAGGGCGGAAGCATCCGAGGTGGCTGCTTTCATTGCTACAGGGACAGCCGCGCGAGATGGCACGACAATAGAGGAACCACTAGCTCCCTAGGTGATGGGAGACAACATGACGCCTCCCTTCGGTCGAGAGGAAACGCCCGAAGGAGTGGCTCAAGAAGTCCAGCTCAATCAAGACGGAAATGAAGTGCCATAAGAAGATGAAGGCGGCGAGATCACCGAACAAGCTAGAAACCTGAAGATGCTGAATCAGTATCAGCACGACATCCTTAGACTCCAGAATGAAAAGGAGTAGCTGCTCAGGCAAGCCGCTGCCCGTAACAGAGCTGAACAGACGCCGAGAGCAATTAGGGAAGTCGAAATCCAGAGGGACAGATTGGTGAGAGAGATTCAAGGACTACATGGAGTAGGGGCAGGAGGCACCATTCGCGCTGGCAGAAACGTTGTAATACCAGGCGATAACCTTCTGGATGAAGACGAACGCTCATATGACCCCGCTTCACCCTTATCGAGAGAACTTCAGTCGTATCCGTGGCTAGCCTATTACAAACCTCGCATTCTAGTTTTCGACGGAAGGACAAACCCAAGGAAGTTCCACGCGAGTTATGAAACCGCGATAACATCAGCCGGGGGAAACGCCCAAATTCTCGCAAAATCGCGCATCATGGCGTTTGATGACATCGCGCATGATTGGTACACTTCGCTGAAGCCGTTATCCATCAAGTCATGGCGTCAAGTCAGAGCAGAACTGGTATCCACTTTCCAAGGGTATCATCCGGGAACGAAAACAACGAGAGATCTCCTAAATTGCATCTAGTGAGATGACGAATCCTTATCAGAGTTCCTCGAAAGGCTCATACAGACCAAAGCTCAGGTGCCGAATGCGGCAGAAGAGACGGTCATAGCAGCAGCCATGGAAGGGTTGGCCATAGGCCAGTGTGTAGCTCATTTTGCCAGGAATTACCCTACTTCAGTAAGGGAGCTGTTTGAGGTGATGAGGCAATACACGAGATTAGATGATGACTTGAAGAAGCGAAAGGCAACACAAAACTCATGGAGGCAAACAGGAAAAGCACCTAGACCACCACCAAGCCTGGGCTAGCGAAACATGAGACCATTCCGTGCAATCAACAATTTGCAAGAGCAGCCGGAGCATAACCCGACGGAACAAGGTACCCAAGGGCCACCGCATAACCAGCAATACAAAACTTTTGATCAGTCTTCACGTGGCGGGTGAGGAGGACGAGGTCCCCACGGCAGATGCGAAGGCAGAGGAAGGGGAAGAACCCAGAGGATACCCTATTGCCCCATTTGTGGCGAGAATGCAGATCATTTTACAAAAGATTGCAAATACAACAAAATGGCCAGAGAGCTTAAGGAGAAAGATGAAGCCACGAGAAGCAGCGAAACATCAAATCATGTGTTCCACAATACTGGCTGTGAAATGGTAAACAATGAGGGTAACGACAACCCTTATATGTCAACAAGCAGCAGCTCTTTTCAATATCCCAACTTTTCGCACGGATACAACCAACAGCTGTACATCTGGCAGCAGCCACCGTTTCTAGTGTACCAGCATTTCGCTCAGCACCCAGGGCAATCCATTGTTGCATCCTCACAGGCTCAGCAAGAGCAGCAACACTCAAGCTAGCCTCAGCCCCCAAAACAAGAAAATACCCAGGAGCACCAAGTCGTAAATAATATCTTACCATCGCAAGGCCACATCTTCGCAATCACTAGCAGATCAAACCAAGAGCATGAGAACAAGAGAGCCAGAAGAGAATTCGAAAGGAGAGTGCACACCATCTCGCCAAGGGTACCGCTCAACAGGCCGGCTTGGTCCATGGTGACAATCACCTTTGATGAAAATGATTTTCAAGTGCGGGATTTTCCACAAACAGACGTTTTTGTAGCAACAACGAATATAGCTGGGTTCACTGTGCACAACATCCTCATAGACAATGGAAGCTCTGCGGACATCTTATTCATCAAGCCTTTCGAGTAGATCAACCTTGACAAGCGAACGTTGGAACCAGCCGGAAACTCACTGTTCGGCTTCGGTTGGAAAAAGATAGACGCTTTGGGGAAGAAGGCAATTCCAGTCTCCTTCGCAGAAGGCGATAAGGTCCACACAAAATGATAACTTTCGACATAGTAAACATGGATTACCCTTATATCGCCATTTTCGACAGAGGAGTTTTGAACAAGTTCGAAATCATGATAAAGCAAAGCTATCTGTGCATGAAGATGCCATCCCCTTTCGGCATAATTGCAGTACACGGAGATCAAGCCACATCCAGGCAAATAGAGGGCAAGCCAATCCCAGGATACAGCCTCGTAAATGAAGTTTCCAAAAAACCGCCCAACGAGGAAGCAAACAGTGAGAACAAAGTCGAACCAAGGGCAGAAGCAGCCGAAGACACTTAGAAGGCCCCATTGTCAAAACTAGTGCTAGAAAAATGTGTGCACGTAGGCTCTGACCTTGCAGACGATGAGAAAGCCATGCTGCTACTTTTTCTCCATGAAAATCCGGACATATTTGCCTGGTCGGCAAAAGACCTGCAAAGTGTTAGTCGCGATCTCGCACAGCACAACCTGAATGTAGCAAAAGTGGTGAAACCCAGGAAGCAAAAGCTAAAGAAAGTATCCGCAGAGAGAACGGAAGCAACGAAAGCAGAAGTGCAGAGATTACTCGATGCCGGCATCATCAGGCTAGTTCAGTATCCGGAATGGCTAGCCAACGTTGTAATGGTCAGAAAGAAAAGCGGGAAATGGCGAATGTGCGTCGATTTCACCGATCTGAACAAGTGCTGCCCAAAAGACCCATATCCGCTCCCAAGAATTAACAAGTTAGTTGATATTGCCGCAGGGTGCGAGGTGATGAGTTTGCTAGACTGCTTCTCCGGGTATCACCAAATCTGGCTGAACCCGGACGACAAAGAGAAAACAAGTTTTATCACCCTAGGAGGAACCTATTGTTACCGGCGAATGCCTAAGGGACTGTGAAACGCAGGCTCTACCTTTTCTAGAATGGCAGATGGGGTTTTCGACAACCAGAAAGGCAAGAATCTCGTAGCATATGTCGACGACATCGTGGTCATGAGTGATAAGAAGGAGACCCATATTCAGGACCTCTAGGAAACATTTGAGAACCTAAGAAAGACCGGCCTCAAGTTGAACCCAGATAAATGCATATTCGGCATCAAGAAAGGCAAATTGCTTGGCTGCTTAGTATTCGCAAGAGGCATAGAGGCAAATCCCAAAAAGATAGTGGTGATAGTAAATATGAAGCCACCCGCAAGCAAAAAACAGGTTCAGAAGCACACTGGTAGGTTAGCAGCGCTCAACAGGTTCATTTCGAGGTCGACTGAAAGGGGTTTACCATTTTTCAGAACGTTGTGAAGCTCAGACCATTTCGAATGGGGCCCCGAGCAGCAACAAGCTTTTGACGACCTAAAGGCATATTTGACCAAATTAACAATATTGTCCAAACCTTCGCCATCAACAACTCTATTGCTGTATCTGGTGGCATCACCCACAACTTTCAGCGCGGTGTTGGTCGAAGAGAAAGAACATGAAAACAAGATGAAGCAATTCCCAATATATTTTGTGTCAGAGGCTTTGTCAGGAGCAAAGCTCAATTACTCCAAACTAGAGAAAATTGCATACACAGTAGTCATGGCATCTAGAAAACTGAAGCATTACTTCCAAGCCCATCGCATCAAAGTCCTGTCAGCGCAACCGTTGGAGGTGTTATTTCGCAATAGCGAAGCACTATCGGAAGAATTGGGAAGTGGGCCACAGAGCTAAAGAAGTTTGTAGTTGATTTCGAACACAGATCTGCTATCAAGTCCCAAGTTCTTGCAGATTTTATTGCAGATTCGACCCCAGCAGCCTACGACACCACACTACAATTTGAAGAACCAAATTGGATCGTCCATTGCGACAGAGCTTGGGGAATGGCCGGTGCAGGAATAGCGGCAATATTAACACAGCCGAAGGGTCCGAAGCTGCGCTTTGAAGCAAGGATGGAATTCCTCACAACAAACAACATAGCCGAATACGAGGCAGTACTCTTGGGGCAGCGAAAGCTCAGAGCTTTAGGGGTCAGAAGATGTATAGTCAAATCAGACTCACAGATAATAGTGGGGCATGTTGAGAAGGAATTCACCACGAAAGAACCCGAGTTGATCAAATACCTGGCAGCAGTAAGAAGAATGGAAAAACATTTCACTGGCTTCGCCTTTTGCCACATTCGAAGAAGCGAGAATGCTGAAGCCTACGAACTGGCGAAAGCAACTGTGCAAAAAGCACCGATGCCAACATATGTTTTTTTATCAGGAGCTGACGGTCAAAGCGATACGAGAAGAAGAGGAACGACCCAATACTGTGCATGTTATCGCAAGCAAGGTTTGGAGATCACCCGTATTCTCCTACCTAAACAGGACCTATGAACCATAGAGCAAACATGAGACTGATAGAATGAACTCCAGGACGAAACAATACTCCATCATAGCAGGGGAACTGTACAAGAGCGGAATAGTCGCACCGATGCTGAAGTGCATAAGTAGAGAGCAAGGAATCAAATTGTTAACCGAAATGCACACCGGAATGTGTGGAGCTCACAGAGGACCTCACGAAATTGCTCACAGAGCGATGAGGCAAGGATTTTACTGGCCAACAGCAGCAGAAGACGCAAAAGAGCTGGTCCAAAGGTGCAAAAATTGCCAGATGTTCACCAAAAAGCAAGGAGCCCCGACCAACCCAACCAAATCAATCATCCCGACATGGCCCTTGCAGAGATGGGGGTCGATATTGTGGGGCCATTGCCTACAGCGCCCGGTAACCTACATTTCACCGTAGTAGCTCTGGAGTATTTCACCAACACTACTAAATTTTGACCCTGTTTCAATGCACGACAAGTGTTGCAATAGGCCCGAAATAGTTGCAATAGCAGAAATAGTAACACTTTTTTTCGTTGGGAGGCGTTGCAGACGCTTGCGTGGGTAAAGCTTTGGACAACGTTTTTCTGCTTTGCGTTGCAAAATGCGTTTTGGATTTGCAACACCTTGGCGTTGCAACATAAGTTTTTCCTACGGTTGTAGGTGTGGCAACAGCAACTAATGCAACGCCTTAGATGTTGCTAGACCTTGCCATGGCAACTTGCCCGTGTCGTAGCAAATGGTGCACTAGCAACGACGAACATGTGTTGCAAAACAATGTATTGCCATGCATAACGCGTGTGGCAACAAGGATTATATCGCAACACCAAAAAATGGTGGCAACATGTGCAATTGCTACGCCCAAGGTTTGGTTGCTATAAAGTGCAATCCCTATTGCTACGCATAGCTAGTGTGGCAACAAGGATTATGTCGCAACACCAAGATGTGGTGGCAACATGTGCAATTGCCACGCCCAAAGTTTGGTTGCTATAAGGTGTAGCCTCTATTGCATCGCATAACGAGTGTGGCAACAAGACCTATATGACAACACTAAGAAGTGGTGGCAACATGTGCAACTGCCACATTGCTATAAGGTACAACCTCTATTGCTACTCGGATTGTTCGTTGTTATAAGATATGTTGCCACAGAAAATGTGGTTGCTAATATCCACTTTTACAACACTTTTGGTTTGGTGCCACCGGACCATATTGCGACACCATTAATTAATTAGAAACTCAATAGGCATCAACAAAGCACTTGAACAGATTTCATTAAACCAAAATATTAACTTGTTTAATTTATTCACATTGGAATTAAACGATCAAAATTCGAACTCAGGCTACACACATTATTGAAACCAACCAACAATAAAGATATTCAACACCTTTCTTCCTAAATAGCAACATCTAAAGTGCCTCGACACTGATGAAGCTTAGCTTGGCTTGATTTGGACCATACCATCACTCATGTGCTCCACTCAAACTCTAGCTTCCTCCTAACATTTGGCATACGCATCAGTTTTTCAGTAAATGACATTGTAAATCATATGTTGATAAAGATATATAATTATCATAGGTAATGAAGCTGTACATAATCATTGTCTATGTGAAATCATAAATACTTAAGAAATGCCTATGTGAAATCATGTATACACAAAAATAAAGCAACAATAAAGCTAGTAACAACGACACAATTAATATATCCATTTTATACATTCAAATTTTTTCAGATCATACAGTTTTCAGTGAAACCTGACACAATGTCATGCACAACACTGAAAATTTGAAACCACACAGGCAATACATGCTTACATAGCATGCTATCTTAGAACTGTGACAAATCAATGACCATGTATCGCACAGTTCAATGCATTTGCAGAGATTGTGATTATGTTTACAATTTTTTAGACAGCGCATAATGTATAATTTGGTGATTCTGCAAGACAATTAAAGCATAAGTCGGGACTTTCAAGTTCCGTAAGTCAGGGCATTTTATCAGTATGGAGGACTTTATAGTGCAGTGTAAAATTAGGCACCATTTAACCATTCAAGCAGTAGTTAGGAGTCAAGACTTTCGAGTCATTTCATTTAGTTTTGGAAATATAGCTTCAAAAATTTTCTCAAATGTACAAGTTAGCTGTGTCGAACAACACCACGCAAACATTAAATCAAGTGATTGAATGTCGATACAGAATAGTACACAAAACTCCTTAACTTTAAACCCACCAAAAATATCACATACCTATAGGTATGAAGGTGTAATCTGCTATCCTTTCTCGATTGTATGAATAACTTTATCCTGTCCTCTTCTATGAAAGATTCTGCATATAGCACCGTCAAGCAAAATGAGGACTGCAGATTAACATCCCTCAGTTTGGTTCCTTTTTTTTTTGAGAGAGCCTCAGTTTGGAATTTCAGTAATGTACAAACCTGCTATCCTTGCTCCCTCCAGTTGATGAATCAACTACTGTCGACTTCTTCATGTGACGTGCTGCCAGTGCAATCAAATAGTATAGATCAGTGAAGTGCAACCAGAGCCAGCTACTGATGTTGTCCAATGCAAAACAAGACAAGGCAAACATTGTAAGAAATAGCCACTACAAAATAACTATGAATTAATTATAAACAGGAATTGTCACCTATTTTTTTTTCATAAATCAAATGGGCAATTGTCAACAGTCATATTGCATCATATATTCTATTAGCTTGAAAGCAACAACTAGGATGAGAAAAACATCTAAGCAGTGGTTTTTCCACTCATCGTAAGTAGTGTTGTGCTCTTGTATTATTATGCTCAGTAGCGGAGCTTCTCACAGACCAATAGGGGCCATGGCCACCCCTGAACTTATGTAAACTCCATTAGCTGTAGCCATTTGGCTTGATAGAAATTAAAGATTAGCCTTATTCTTTAATTAGTGGCACCTGTATTGATCGAAAAAAAAAATTAGTGGCACCTGCTGGATTTAGGTCCAAGCTCCACCACTGATTATGCTTATAAAAAAAATGTTGTATGCCATTGACATAAATTACTCTAATTATCTAAAAATGACTTAGTTTGAATTTTGAAGCAGGACTTTCCCCGAATACATGTAACCTTGTTGACCTAGGCAGAGGCATCCTTTTTGTTATATATGTTTCTGTTTTTGATACAAAGAAAAAACAGCTGACGGTTATGTTTACAGTAAAAAGAATCTAGCCAAAGAGGGCTGCATTTGGAAAATAAACAAAATTCACATGTTATGTTTACAGTAAAAAGAATCCAGCCAGCATCAAACATATTTGTAGCCACTACGATGATATAGGGGAAGGGTTGCAGTACTAGCAATAACGTAGATATATTTCTCTTTTGGACCAAGTAGAAACAACATTGTATAAAAATGGAGTGCACATGATTACCGCTACATTACCACTATGGGCAATCTTTCCTTTCTTATTATGATGTGTCTTATAGGAAAGCTGTGTCAAGAACATTGGGAATCATGGGAAAGGACAGGCTCGACATGGTTTGGATATGTGGCTGTTTATTTTGGTACTTAGATATGTGGTAATGGTTTGGATGTAGCTGTTTATTTTGGTAATGGTTTGGATATGTGGCTTCATATTTTTCTATTTGGCTGGTCCTAGTAATGCCAGCCCAGGATGCTCTCCAAAGCTGCATCCACAGCCTTGCTGTCAGGCCATGACAGGCTGACGACCTACGAGCTATGATGGCCGAGGTGAGCAAACCCCTGCCACCCTTGCTGCTTACTCTGTTTCTTTCCTACTTCAATGTGATTTGTGAATCTGATGTATGTTTTACCATGAAAATCCTCTTATACTGGCCATAACATCCGAGTTTTTCCCCTTATATTGTGGGAATGAAACTTCATTTTCTTCCTTTCATTTTAATTGTTGGTGAGTTAATAATTAATGCACCATGTTAATTTCATATTACAAGGCCAAGATAGCAATGATTCTTGATGAGTTGGATGATAACAAATGTACTCTAGAAACAAGGAGGTTTACTGATTGTGACTTTTAGAATTCTTTGCACCTTTCTTACTGATATGCACATATCCATTTTCTATTTGTGTATGCTGATCTGCAGTACTTTTTTTAGGCTGAGAACCAGACTACGGAGGACCGGGGTGCCGAGGGCAGTGAAGAGGACAGTGACATCGATGACATGCACTACTAAAGCTCGGAGATGGCTTGCTGAATGCTCGCCTGGTGCACCTTTTTTTTTGGCTCGCCCGGTTCACCTTCTTTTGTCCTATACTTCTGTGACTATGCTGTTCCATTTTGGAGATGTCGAGATGGCTAGATGTCTGCTGCTCTACGCCCCTACAGCACTTTTGTTATTTGACTATGATGTGGTTCTCATTTTCGAGATGACAAGATGGCTTGCTGGCTGCTGCACTTCATGACTTTGAAAGTCAGAATCTAGATGCTAGTAAAGTAGTTTTAGTTTAGCTTTGTTAGACCATGCTGATGTTATGTATGTTGCAAGTAATTTAGTCTATGCATCAGCATGACATGTTAAGGACAGTGAGGATGTGAACCTGGCAAACTTTTAGGTCTGTGGCTTGTGATTTGTAAGTATGTCATATATTTCTTAACTCGTTAATGGTTAAACTATTGAACTTTTGCTATTATGTGCGTTTCGATCTTTAGGGTGACGGTTGCGATCATGTATGGGTGTCAGCGTTTTCACGTTCTATAGGGCATCAACAGTGTGGGACTTGGGTGCATGATTAGGATCTCTAGCAAGGGATCAATCAGGAGTGCTAGCAAGGGTTCTGCTAGGCTATTGCACACCCAAAGGCGCATGAAATAGAAGTGTTGAAATACATCATATATTACAACCAAACACACTAGTGTATATAACAGAGTTCCCGTGAGCCGCTGTTTGAGATGACTCGTTTGTAGGCCTGGGCCCTTTTGCTATACCAAAAGCCCATTAAGCAGAGATGGTGTTTCCTAAAGCTGCATATTACAATGACACTAAAATTATAGCAACAAAACACACATGTGGCAATAGCAACATACTATTGCATCGCTTTAGATATTTAGTTGCAATAAACATCTACCTATTGCAATGGTTGTTATAAATATTATAACCAACAAAAATAGTGGCAATAGCAACAAACTATTATATCGCCTTAGAAATTTAGTTGCAATAAATAACTACCTATTGCAATGGTCGTGAGAAATATTACAACCAACAATAACTGTGGCAATAGCAACAAACTATTACATTGCCTTAGAAATTTAGTTGCAATACATGGTCTACCTATTGCAATGGTCGTGAGAAATATTACAACCCAACAACACTGTGGCAATAATTTCAAGCAATAGCAACAATGTTCTATTTGGTTGCAAGAGCACCAGACAGTTGCAACTGCTAATCAATACTAATGCAACTAAATGTCATCATGGCAATATTATTAACCAATTAGCAACACTTTTCAAAAAAGGGTTGCTATAGGTCTGACCTCTTGCAACGCCCAACGTACAAATTGCAATGCACTATTTTTTTTGCAACAAAGTCCCCCATTTGCCATGTTTTTGGACAGATGTTGCAAAGCACACCCCTATTACAACACAATTTTGTGATAATGCAAATGGCGTTAAGTGGCAATAGGGTCGAAATCTTGTAGTGCAAGTGGATCGAGGCCAAGGCACTGGCGAAAATCACTTCCGGTACCTTAATTAGTTTTGTTTGGCAAAGGATCATTTGCCGTTTTGGGGTCCCGTCCTTCATCACAGTCGATAACAGGGAAACAGTTCGATTGCACAGAATTCAGAAACTTTTGCAGCGAGTTGGGAATCAAACTAGCATTCGCATCGGTCAACCACACAACAAGCAACGGAGCAGTCGAAAGAGCAAATGGCTTGATCTTCAATGCAATGTTGAAAGCACTGTTCAATATGCCAAAAGGAAAATAGGCCTAGGAATTGATCACTTCGGTTTGGGGTCACAACATCTCGCACACGCGGACTACAGAGTTCACCCCATTTCGCCTCCTATACGGCGAAGAAGCCATCACACCAGAAGAGCTCAGGTTAGGCTCCTTTCGCACGGAAATTGCAGCGACCACTCCGATACAGCGGTACGTGGAGCTCGAAGCAGCAGAAAATGCCAAGTTGCAAGCCGCCTCAAACCTCGATAAATACCATCAAGAAACGAAAACCAGGAGAGACAAGAAAGTATTGCGAAAGAACATCAATCCAGGCGACATGGTGCTGATTCGTCATCCCGACAAGCAGGGCAAGCTACAGTCCCAGTGGTATGGCCCTTTCGTGGTGGCAAACATGGTCAAGCTAGGAGTTTACAAGCTGCTCAATGACGAAGGAGTCGAAACAAGCCACACCTGGAACGCAGACAATCTGCGTCGCTTCTACCCATAATATTTTCGCCCTTTATGGGTTGTAATCTTTCTTTCTCGCCATTTTTGTAAACAACAAAAAGGATTCGTGCTCTTTTTGCTCTAGGGGAAGCCGTTGCGAAAATGCATGAGGTTTTTTAATGAGGCAAACCTACTGTACCCTTCTAAGTTAATTCGAACTCTCTCCCCAAGAAAATTTTAAAGAGTATGACGCCGAAACAAATCCTGACCTCGGCAGGTTTTGGATATCGACAACCATATTACCGATTTGGGTTGCACCGTTTTGCTCTCGCACGGGATAACGTGACCAAAACTTAGCAACCAAGAGATAAGCCTAAGAAAGGCACAAATCTTTTGTATCACCGAAAAGGAGTGATAGCGAAAGAGAAAAAGACCAATAAGCCAAAATAATGATTCGTCGCACCAAAAAGAACTGCAGACGAACAGAAAAAGCCAAACAGGCTTACAAACACTTAGCACCACCAAAAAGGAGTGGAGGTGGACATAAAAGGCTCAAGAGCTACAGAAATTTAGATGCCACCAAAAGGGAGTGGCAACAAGAGTCGAAGGACCAAGAACGCAAGGAACTATTCGCACAGTCTCGAGCCATAAAAATCGCACCGGAAAGTATAGCCGCGGTATCTTCTAGGTACTACAAAAGGACAAACAGAATAAAGACACACACCAAACATCAGGTGGTAAATGCCACGAACAACCGTAACAACAAAAAACTAAAGACAATGGAGCCTCAAAAGCCCTATAAATAAGATGCCCAAGCCTCCCAAGACACCATATCAAGTATCAGTCTAGGGCACAGCAACAGGATAGACAGTTACGCTCGTCAGGAGCAGCCGCGCTAGTGTAAGAGGACGTTTCGCACATGCGGGTTTTGAGTGGGCTTGAGAGTGTGTTAGGGATTTCGGCTATAGCCGAGCGCGCCAGGTCTTGCATATGGGACAAAAGGCTATACAAGCATAAAGAGAGAGAGCGAAATTTAGGTGTTGCGAGAAAATACGTAAGGATCAGGGCGCATACTGGCCAAAAGGAGTATGCGCCATGTATTCGCCTAGCACGGAGCTGAAAGATGAGGCAACAGGATGTGGCCGCGACACAATGACAGGCAAGCATGGAGGGATGTTGCAAGAAAAACCTTAACATCCCCTCATCGGACAGAACCGCAAATCAAGGCCATATACCTGCAATAGACGAGATTCTTGCTGCAGCTCTTCGATGGGAAGCACGACACCACAGCGTTTCACATCAACTTAGCTAATTTGCCTTGCAATAGTGCTGATTCGCTCTGGCGAATCAATCAAGCGAACTAGATGTTGCGAGCCACAAAGCAGAAGGAAAGATACCGATTGCGCACATCTACCATCACACCTGGCGCTGAAACAAGTCTAAAACATCATAGGCCCAAAAGAGGAATAAAAATACATCAAACTGGCGAACATAACATCTGTCCTCTCGTCCTAAAAGGTTGGGGGGACGGCGTCTTTCTTTTCGCCTATGTGATTTGCCGAGGGGCTAGCAAGGGAGCCACTCGAGCGTCATCGCTCTATTCCATCCCCTCGCCCTAAAAGGTTGGGGGGACGGCGTCTTTCTTTCCGCCTACGCGATATGCCAAGGGGCTAGCAAGGGAGCCACTCGAGCGTCATTGCTCTATTCTATCCCCTCGCCGTAAAAGGTTGGGGGACGACGTCTTTCTTTCCGCCTACACGATATGCCGAGGGGCTAGCAAGGGAGCCACTCGAGCGTCATCGCTCTATTCCATCCCCTCTCCCTAAAAGGTTGGGGGGGACATCATCTTTCTTTCCGCCTACGCGATATGCCGAGGGGCTAGCAAGGGAGCCACTCGAGCGTCATCGCTCTATTCCATCCCCTCGCCCTAAAAGGTTGGGGGGACGACATCTTTTTTTCCGCCTATGCAATATGCCGAGGGGCTAGAAAGGGAGCCACTCGAGCGTCATCGCTGTATTCCATCCCCTTGCCCTAAAAGATTGGGGGGACAACATCTTTCTTTCCGCCTATGAGATATGCTGAGGGGCTAGCAAGGGAGCCACTCGAAAGGCATCGCTCTACTCCATCCCCTCGCCCTAAAAATTAGGGTGACATGCTCTTCGCTTAAACGATACACCGAGGGGCTAACAAAGAAGAAATCTCGAGCATCTCGTATTTCCACGCATCCCATTGCCCTTAAAGGTGGGACAACGTTCCTTATCGCTCAAAACAATGCGAACGGCACAATCAAAACGAGAGCCAAAAACAAATCGAATACATTTTATGTACAACCAGTTCCACACAACTTAATAAACGAAACCACAAACTCTGTACTTTGCACTTGGAAATAACTTACCCTTCACCCCCTCAGGGGCGAAGGTAAAAACTATACTGGCGGTTCTCTAAATCTAGCGTCATATCGTCGATAGGTTCCTCCTTTGGATCCTTTAGGCCAGACTGCCTACGGCGAGCTTTTCGCTCCTCCAAAACAGCCGCGTCAAACTCCGAATAGAAGAATCTGTTTAGAAACTCTTCCTTCCTAAGAAAGCGCCGGAACCGAGACCTTAAAAATCCAGCCATGCTAGACCCGGGAAACTCCTCCCAATGATGAGACCAGGACGCGGCCCCGACATGAAAACCGTTGCAATTAATCATAAGCGGATACACATCCATAGGATGCATAGGATCCGCGTCTGGAACCCGCGTGTCGAAACCATAAGTGTTTAAGCCAAGTCTTACAGCAATTCTCCAAACTTAGTTTTATAAAAGTTACAAACATCGAATCCTAATTATCTACCCCATCTCGAGCCGCGTCTTCGCCTGGAGCGCCTGTATTTTCCTCAGTCGGGATTTCGGTAGCAGGAGTAGGTGGAGCCTCCGTGTCACCAGGCCCGCTGCCGGCCGCCGTCTCGCGGGCGTTCCGTTCGGCGATGTATTTCTTCGCCTTCTCCTTTATGGCCGCACATTCTTCGTCGGATTGCGAAACCCACAATAGAAACATTAGAACATTATTTCGCTGCACACCGCAAAGGGTACAACAAGGCTTCGAAGGAAAAATGAACGATCATACCTTGCCGCGAGTCATGGCCGCCCTAAGGAGGGCGAGATCCCTGCTGCCAGGGCGCCTGAACCCTTCAAAGAACCTCTTTCCTGCATCATGAGCAAGGGCAGGGGCGGTCCAGTAGGACCGTGGGTCCTTAATCTCGAACTTGTCGAGGTGATTGCACCCACATTCCTCCAGAGCCTGAGTGAATGCGCGAAGTGAGACGAAGGAGGCGTACTCTCGCCTGACGGTCATATACGCACTCAAAGTGGCAAACTCGTTCGCCAGCCATTCCATGAAGTCCACAACCGGCGCTTCGCAGGGCCCTTCCGACTCCTCGCCTACACTCTCAATAAGCTCCTTGTATACGTTAGCCGCTCTCTGGGCCCCGGTAGCAACCTTGTTCCGCTCTTCAAGTTTTTTTCTTGCGATAATTTTCAAACTCAACGCGCATCTTCTCAATCCGCTCTTCGGCAGCCTTACGAGCGGACTCCCTCTTCTCGGCGAGTTTCTTAGCCGTTTCTAGCTCCTGCTCCAGTGTTTCAATCCGCTCATCTTTCGCGGTCAGCTCCTTCTCAAGGCCTTGATGGAATGCCACCTCTTGCCGTTGGAGCCCTCAAGCGAGGAGCATAGCCTACAAACAAAAAGTGCGAAACCATGAAAAATTCTTTTTCTGCAATAAACAAGCAACAGAAGTGAATACAAAGGTAAGAGCAAAGCACTTACACTGGCAGCATGGAAGTTCACTGCCTCGGCTAGGGACGAATGGGGAACCTTCAAAAGGTCCCTCTCCACCCCCGGAGCTGAGAACGCCCCAGCGCAGGCATTGGCGAAATCAGCCACGGCCTTGTCGAGCAGCAAGCCCACGGTGCAGTAATACACATGAGGGATCACCCACGAATCCGATGGCGCCCCTAAAGCACGAGCAAGTCGATAAGTCTCTTCCTTCGCAGAGTTCACATTGCCTGAGGACCTTGATCCCGAATAAACTTGCATCTCGCCATAGTTCTCAGGGCGAGAGCTCAACTGCAACTCACCATGATCGAAGAGCTGCCCACGGATTAAACTGTCCGTTAACCGAATAGACTCCATATAAAATCGGGACTTACCCTGCCGCCGGGAACCTGAGGCATCAGAGGGCGATGCAGAGGCGGAAACCAGCGGAACCGCGGGCGCCACCGCAGCAGAAGAAGGCTTAGGCCTCTTCGCAGCAACCTCTGACGGCTGGTCCATGGTCTTGCGGGATTTCTTCTTCGTGTTCTTGTCGAACACATCGCCAACAGACATCGTGTCAGCCACCCCAAAAGGGTCAGTCACGTCAGCGATCTTCGTCTTGCCGGCCATCCCGTCGAAATCACTTGGTGCCTGCACAAACGAATACAACAAAACAAAAGTATAAGCAAGCGAAATCTGCCGACCAAGACTGCGAAAATTCAGAACCAAAACCAAAAAGAGAAAGCCTGAAACGCGAGAGGAAGAACTACCATTTCGGTCCAAACTTGGCCGAAATGGCGAGTCTGTCCAAACACCACTTTGTTGCTGTTGCCCACCTTGCCAGCAATTTCCCTCCCAAGGCGAACATCGGCGGGCTCCGTAAAACCGCGACCTCGCCCATCGTGCTTTCGCTTCCGAGATTCCAGGGCAGCAGTATTCGCTACTCGCCCGGCCGTCACCTTGCGCGCTCTTCCCCTTCGACCGTGAGTTCCACGCCCACGGGGAGCAGCACCCTCGTCAGGAAAGGTCGTCGAAAGTCCAAGGCGGTCCACGTAACAAATGCCCATCGCCTCAAACACTCAGTTCAGCCACCTTTTCCGGCCAAGTACTGGCATTTGCCCTTGTGCTCCCTGTCCCTGTAAAATCCAATAATCTTTTCTTCCTTGTGCGATATCAAATTCACAAAGCTGAAGTCTCGAGTAACCGTCAGGCCTCTCGACCCCGAGATTCGGATAAACATATCCGTCCCTTCGCTCAAATTCGAAGAAACGGGTCTCGTTACTCAGGGGCGGGCTATCACAAGCCAACCATTCCTCCACCAAGTCGCGGCTGATCGATCTGAAAGCGAGATGTCAAAGCCAGGGCATCTGCAGCCGCGACATCAGCCGGCGTATCAGCAAGGATCGGGGCTAAGCGATATCCTTCCATAGGTGCCATTTCAGAAACAAAAATGTGCGCTTTCGGCAAATCATTCGCCATTGCCTCAGCCACGTCATCATCTGAGCATACTTGAAGGTAAAACCAGTACTCGGTCCAGCGCGACCACTTGTTGCGATAAGCGGGCACTATAGACAGCGTGCCTTTGGTCTTCTTAGGAACGAAATTGTACGAGCCATAATGAGCTACCATCTCGGTTTTGGCCCGCTTGTCCTTGATAGTCTTCTTATGCAGATGAGTCTCATAATACCGAGCGAATGTGTTCATGCTCAGAGCGCTGCCTGTCATCTTCATCGCCACCGCATACACGCCCAACCGCGCGAAAGCGTTGGGGGTTAGGTGATGGATCTGAAGGTTAAAACACTGCGAGACCTCGCCCACGAAGTCCTCGCACGTAAACCGCAGCCCCGCTTCAAAAAAATCACGAAAAACCACGGCTTCATAGGGTTCCGGGTGCGGCACCTCTTCTCGACCCGGAGCACGGCATAGACTGCGAAGTGTCGGTTTAAGAAGTCCCTGAGCAACGTATTCATCGAGCTCTTCTTCGGTGACGCGAGAGTGACCTATCCGATATGTAGCCGGAGTCAGATCAGGTTGACCTTTGACCGCTCTCGACACAGGGCCCAAGCTTTCGCCCTCTTCACCTTCTTCTATAATCTCAACATCCATGTCGGTCCCTTCGGCAGCCTCAACACGCGAAGGATCGGGAGCAGGTTCAACAAGACATTCCGACTCCATAGCATTAATCGCTGTATCCGGCGATCGAGCCATCACTTGTTCAGATCCGCTCCGCGAGCGGGTACGAGATCCTGAGCTAGTGTCGTCGGATGAGCTCCCGCTGGCCGAACCGCTAACAGACGATGACTCACTCGACATCTATCCGAGCGACGTGGACGCGAAGACCTAAAAAAACAGAAAACAGTAAAGCAAAAAGAGCGAAATACTAAAATGCCACAATCACACAAAATGGAAACAAAAGCAGCCAAAAGCAAAGCAAATACAAACCTACGAGAAGCTTGGCGAAGGTTGGAGTCCTGGAGGAGGCGAGCAAGCAAACGAAAGCATGAGCAGAAGGCTAAAGAGCGAGGACTCGGTCTTAGCTGAAGGTGAGACGAGCGCGCATGGCCCCCCTGGCCAAGGGGGGTTTATATAGGCACCTGCCGTACGGCGCGTGAATCGAGGAAGCGACGCGACAGTTTGTGTAACCGCTGTGACGGTTCGAATTTTGAGAAACTGTTACACGGCGTGAAAACCAAAAAATAATATATAAAAAAAAATAATAATAAAAATAAAAATACCATGAATGCATATACATGCAAACCATTAACACGGATCTCCAACCTCCGCCAGGGATGGCGTCCGAGCCCTGTGGCATAATAAACTCACGATTTCGCAGGGCGATCGAGCTTTGATCGAAAACCTCATCACGCAATGCCGAGGGGCTAATGTTGGGGGCAGGCCCCACCTCTGGGCACCCCACGTGGCTCGATCGCTGCCCTAGCATCTCGCACGGACGAAATGATGGGAGAAAATGGGGTGTACGTGAGCCCTCATCTCGCCCGGCGAAATGAGCGTATGTAAGTCCTCATCTCGCCACAGCGAAATGAGGACAACGCATGTCGCCCCGCTTCTAGACACGCCTTTTTGTCAAGGCGATGGAAAGGTGAGGTAGAGGCCGGCTTGTGCCCGGCTCGGTCTCTTTTTGCCCTGGCTAAAGGAACGGCTCAGCTAAGTTCGGTGCCGCCCGGGAAGAGGACATAGCCGATTCGGGCTATTCGCTGGCCTACGAGCATGTATAAATAGCCCCTGCCAGGAGGATTGTAAGGGAAGGAGGAAGATTAATGATATCGTTCATCCTGTTTCGCTTCAGTTTCGTTTTAGCCACTTCTTGTGCTTGATTTTGCTCGAGTCGTAACCGGTGTTCGAAGGCCTCCGGCCTAACAACACTCGGATTTTAGGAGAGAGAAGGTTGGGAAATGTCGTTTTTGCCCTTGTCTTGAACCTCTAGCCATTCGCTGATTATTTGTCGTAACACACCGCCACCGGCACCGCCACCGCCACTGCTGATTTGGTTAATCGTCGGCCGGCGAGATCCTAACTTGCCACCAGGGTCCGCCTCCTCCGATCTACTCCGGCGATCTCTCCTGTTGTTGCGCCTGGGCCTGATCGGCCCACGCCCTCTCCAGGCTCATGTCCAGCTCGTCGGCGGCGAGGTTGGGGCCCTTCCTCCGACCGAGCAGGACCCGCGCCACCTGATTTGCAGTCCGCAAGCACACGCGTGCAACACCGTGGCCGCGCCTCTCCCGGCTGACGCCGCTGGGGTTTCCTTTTCCTCGGAATGCTCAGCCGTTCGGGCGGAATAGGAGCACTAGGCGGCGGCATGGATGGAGCACCCGGGATACATCACAGTGCAGATACTCTTCGTGCTCGCCGCGATTGGCTATGTCTACTACACCAGGGTGTTCCTAGCGACACCCGCGTTGCTGGGGCTCTCCATAGCGGCCGGGCTCGCCAATGCCACGATCTTCACTGCGCTCGCCATCGCCTGCGTCACTACATATGCCATCGCCGTATCGCGCGTCCCGGGCCACGTGCCGGCGTCCTTCGTGCCCGACGTCGAGGACGCCGGGAGCCCCATCCACGAGATCAAGCGCAGGTACTCTACTCGCGGACCATGCCTCCCTCCGTCTGGTCCATGGACCACACCAGATCACGTCAAGAAGCGTCGCACCACTTCCTCTCTCCCTTGTTTGCTCTGCTCGGCCAAAGAAGCTGCCGTCGCCATTTTCCGCCAGCAAGAATCACATGGACGGACTCAACATTGCTCTGCGGTGTCAAAGAACCACTCCGCATCCGTCCTCATGGGCCCAGCCTGGGATCCCCACCGGAAGGCGGAAACAGAGGGAGAACCAATGGTCTCGGCAGGGGCGGGTGGTCGGAGGAGGACAGCGATGAATCGTGGGCGTGTTACGGTACATAATCAATGAATTGCTGGAGATCGAAGACAAGGGCAAAGAAGACATTTCCCTAACCTTTCCTCTCCTGAAATCTAAGAAATAAATAAAATAATTAACGCGGTGTGTCTCGACAAAGAGCCTAGAATTGTAATGGTATCCAGCAAATTCTACGGTATCCAGCAAATTTCACCGTTTACAGTGTGAACTGGTCAATTATATATATTTCCGGTGTCCCACAGCGAAATTTAGTAAAATATTTGGATGGATCAAGAAACTACTTGTATCGTGTTGACGAGAGAAAGCATCGTTTCTATCAGCCTGTGCGGATCCCGTGCCACGCTGCTCACCAAAATGTCGTTGCACGTATCCTGCTGACAGAAAATGTCGTTGCACGTTTCCTGCTGACGGAAACCCGCGCATGACCGTAAGAGCAAGTCAATAAGTCAATAATAGAGCAAGTACTTAGCTATTAGTCACTTTATAAGAACTAAGCTATATAATAGTTAGTGTCCTGCTAGCCATCAACCCTTACTCTCGCACGGGCTGAGTTTTAGAGCAGAAATGATATACAACATACATATGTTTTAGCGAAAAAAAAAACACATGGATTTTTTGTATGACCGCACGCAGGAGCCGCAGCCGCATGGCCTCACCCCGTCCGCATGCTGGCCACCTCACCACTCTCTGCAGCACGCACGCGTGAAGTGGAATTCGAGCGCGCTCCCTTTCTCTCTCCCCCCATCCCCTTCCTCGCTCTGCTCCAGAGCAAAGGCGCCGAGCGCCATGGACAGCCGCCGCCGAGCTCCCAACCACCACCAGCAGCTTCACCACCCCTAGGTGCTCGCCCAGTGGCCCTGTTTCAGTGCCAGCGGTGGCCAGGCACCAAGCCGCCACGGACGCCGCACCGCGAGCCCCTATGGCCCTGCCATCACTACTACAGGATAGACTTGTTGTCCCGGGCGGTAACGGTCTTTAGTCCCGGTTATCGCGCATCCCGGCATTGAAGGTGACCTTCAGTCCCGGGTCATCGAGCCGGGACTAAAGAGGGACCTTTAGTCCCGGTTGGTGTTATCAACCGGGACTAAAGGCCCTCCAGCCGAGCAAACGTGGCAGCACCCTTTAGTCCCGGTTGGTAACCCCAACCGGGACTAAAGGTTCATTTTCTTTTTCTTTTTTTTGTTTAATTTGTTTTCAGTTCAGTTACACATATTTGTTTAATATATAATATGTTTTTATGTACGTATTCTACGCTACTAATATAAATACACGCACGCATATAATTACATCTAATTCTCATCTCGAGCATTATTATATTTGAATAAAATATGAAACTATATATATTATAGATATATACGTATATATACAACACTTTCATAATCTTGTTCTAAAAAATAACGATATCAATAAACATTTAATTTACATTATTTATTCCTTAGGATCAAAGTAGAACTCGCCGTTGGGATTTAGCACTTTTTCTCGGAGAAATCCTGCTATTGACTCTTGAACTGCTTTCAGATGGTCTTTTTGCATGACCCTTTGTTTTAACCATTCAGTCTTGCATTTGAAATAAAAGGAAAAGTATTAATATATATATATATATATATATATATATATATATATATATATATATAAATAAAAAATTGATATATACGTACTCTGAGGACATCTTCAGGAGTTCTTCTTATATGTGCAGTGATAAATTCACAAACGTATTATTCACACAAGTTATTACCTGGTTGCTGCCGCAAACACCACTGTACGAGAAGAAGATTATTCTCATCATCTCACACGTAAATTGAAGTACGATATAGTAATTAAACACGTGGGGAAGTATATTTAGTACAACTTACTGATATTTCAACTACATTAAGTGGTGCCTTGCAATCCTTGCGGTGTTGCCGAATAAACTCTTTCCAAACCCTGTGCGACCAATAATGTACGATCTTTAATAAATTATGGCAAAGTCTATTCAATAATAGTTGTGCGCGAGAGATCGAAATTACCCCTGGATAATGTCTATCATATCTTGGTATAGTGCCCGCTCTTTTCTCAACGAGTCCAAGATTACTAACCGACTTGAGTTTAACTCAATGACAATGAGTATCCAGTGAAACCTGCATTGGTTTATACACACACGTACATGCATATAAGTTGTATTGATATTACATAAAATGTGTAGACTACATTATTATTAACACTTACTTAAAGTTGTACGGGAAAAGTATTGTTATCTTGTCGTGCTGCTTCACGAAGAACCTCATGATATTCGTCTGTGCTTTAGATACCCAGTGCTCCTTGACAATAATATCGGTTTTGAATACGATATAAGGATCAATGAAGCCAACACTGGTGTCTTGTATTCTTTGGAGCTCTGACATCTGGAATCTGTATATAAATATAAGTTACATGTGAGGATAATTATATACATGTACGCATGGAAGTGAGTTTATTAAATAAAAGTAAGAATCACTTACAAACAAAAGGAGCTAATGATTGATTTGTCCAGAGCGTCCAAGTGGTATAGTTGATGCAATTCTTCGAAACTAATATGTAAGATGTCATCGCCACGAAAGTAATGATGGTCTCTAAATCTGACAAAGATCCACTCCTCACCCCTGCCACACGCCTGTATGTACCACTTGTTGAGCAAGTACATTTGCGTACCCAATTCATTCAGAGCCATAGGATTATACAGATTTTTGCCAAATTTATAAGTCTTCCAGGTATCAACTTCCAGGTTCTGGATTGGAGCTTTGCCCGTTAATTGATCCAAGGTTAAACCAGTTAGTTCAAAAAAGCATTAAGGTCTTGAACCGACACTTCTCCAGAGTTGTCTGGTCGATAGACTTCTATGTTGGAACCATATTCATTAGTAACAACAAGATTTTGCATTGGTTGCTTCTGTTGTCCGAGCTGTGGGACATCCTTCCCTGATGCTCTTTTCCTTTTCTTATGTGCATCATGTGACTTCACGAGGGAGCGGTCATAGTCTGATAGTGGCGGAGGCTTACAAACTTCAAGCATCTTTTTCTTGTGAGCTTCAACCTTCTGCCTCAGCAGATCTCGTGGTATGTAAAAGTACGGCTTCTCCTTAAGCTTCGCTTGTCTCTGCTTTTGGATATCTATAAAAAAATCTTTCACTTTTTTGTCTTCTTCAACTGCTATTTGCTCATCAGTCTTTTCAGGAAGTATTTCTTGAGAAATAACTCTTTTTTTCGGGGTCTTCTTTGCCGTCGGGACCTTAGACGTCTTTGTAGTGCGTCGCTGTGGAGGGGGTGGGGGCGGTGTTGGAGACCGGCGTGGAGGCGATGAGGCCGGTGTTGGAGTTCGGCGTGGAGGCGTTGGAGATCGTTGTGGAGGCGGTGGGGCCGGTGTAGGAGTTGGATATCGTTGTGGAGGCTATGGGGCCGGTGTAGGAGTTGGAGATCGCCGTGGGGATGAAGTCGTCTTGCCCCCCCGTGACGCTGTGATGAGATGAGGAATGAATGATTGGGCTAGGCTGGGGGGAGACACTGCTACAAAAATAAGTTGTGGGTCAATTATTTTTGAAGCCAATATAAAATTAATAGAAAATAATATTTCATTCACTTTCATTCATACCTAGGGTGAGGTAGGGGAAGCGGTGGCGCCCCAGGAATGATGATGAAGCGTTTGCGCCATTGAATAAATGTCTTCTCTGCTTCTCCTAGTGTCTTCTCCCCATCACCACCTTCAATGTCAAGAGGAACATTGTTGTAACCTTTGAGCACTCTATCGACCGAGACGCTAGCATATCCAGGTTGAATAACTGACCCATGGATTCTTGGTGTCTTCGTTCGGTCTATTGGAGATACAACCCCGATAGCCACCATGATTGATGCATTATTACCATCTAGAATGTGCAGCTCACATGTTGTTAGAGGCTCGGTAATGTCATCAACAGGGAAGCTCAACCCAGCGTCACCTTGAATAACTGGCAGCTCCGGGGAAGCACAACTGCTTTTCATCTGACCAACGGGGCTAATGGTGACTCCCGGCGTTGATTGCGATTGCATTTGACTCATTGCTAGCTGCACTTGCCTCTTGATCTCCTCCTGTATTCTTGCCTCAAGAGATTTTTCTCGTCCATGTGATTCAAGCAATGCTTGTCGTGACTCATTAACAAATTGCTCCAATACACGGATTCGGTCTGCCTCCTCATCCTTCTTTCTCTGGCGGCTTCTGTAGGTATCCTTGTCTGCTGGGAATGCTTGTAGCCACGAAACCGCCCCATAGCCTCTTGTTCGACCACCGTGTTCGGGATTCTCTAGGGCATATGTCAATTCATCCTTCTCTCTGTTGGGCTTGAAAACACCACTATCAGCTTCTTCCCTAGCACGAGCTAGTCTCTGTGTTGCTCTCTCAATTTTTTGGCCAAAAATTAGCTTGCTAGTGTCTGGGTCTAGGCTTCCCCCATGAGCGTAGAACCAATTCTTCGCGCGTTGAGGCCAGTTCTTCTCTATTGTTTTAGGTATGATTCCCTTGGCAGTAATCTCTGCTTCTAGGTTCTGCCACTTGGGAATAGCACTCCTATAACCACCTGATCCCATGCGATGATGGTATTGCTTCTGTTGGGTATTCTGCTGATTCCTCATCACACGTTCCTCACTCTCTTGAGATGTCTTGTATTGTACGAAGTCATCCCAATGGGACTCTAACTTGACAAATGCCTTAGCATTGAAATCTAGCGTTTCATTCTTCAAGATAAACTTTTTATACAATGTCTTCTTCCAACTCTGGAACAATATTGCCATCTTCTTCATTGTCCAATCCCTCACTAGCTTCTTCAAAGCATCATCTGCTTGTAATGTGAAATGCTGAGTGATATCTCTCCAAGCTAGGTTCTTGTCACGATCAGATACAAAACTAACATTAAGAGCGGATATCATCTGCATCTATTCACGAGCACTAACTGGGATCCTATCCCTTACAATGAACCCACATTGATTGACATATGTCTGAGCATGTGGTCCAAATAGTTTGCTGGTGTCGATGTCGAATTCTGATATTATGAAACGGCCCTCTAATGGCTTTTTTGGCCCTCGGACTTTCCTACTTTTGCCGGTGGTTGATGTAGATCCAGAGACCGGCTACATGAGTAGAAACACAACGATTAACAATAAATATACGTACGCATGCATCTATAAGAGATGATAGATAATCGAATATACCTCGCCAGTATTTTCTTGCGCGACAATTTATTGATCTTCAACCACCGGGATATTCAGGATATCCTCATAATCAGCAAAGTACTGACTCGTGTCATCTACATCCGCATTGGTGCTGGCGTTGATAATATCTGCCATTATGTCATCATTCAAGTTATCATCCGGAGCAGCCATTCGTATCTTCAAGACATAGATAGACAATAATAAGGTATAGGCTTTGGAATCGAATCAAAAACACTTTCGATCCAAAAACATGGAAATAAGTACATGTATATATACACATAGAATGATACAATTTTCTCTCTCTCTCAACACATAGAAATAAGTGCATATGTATATATCTCTAGATATGCATGTGATAACACGTAGAATGTCTCTCTAGATACAATTTTCTCTCTCTTTCTCAACACATGGAAATAATTAAGTACATGTATATATACACATAGAAATAATTAAGTATATATATATGTATACATATAGAATCTCTCTCTAGATACATGTGATATAGATAGAATTACTAATAAAATATCCAAGTGATATATAGATAGAATTACTAAAATAAAATATGCATGTGATATAGAGATAGAATTACTAATAAAATATGCATGTGTCAATTACTAAAACAAAATTAAATCTAACATATATATAGAGAGATAGAATATAATTACTAAATCCAATTAAATAAAATAACACGCATATATCTAGATAGAATTAATTACTAAATCTAATTAAACCTAACATATATACATAGATAGAATTACTAAATCAAAATTAAATCTAACACATATATAGAGAGATAGAATAATGATTACTAAATATATCAAAAACTATAATAAAAAACTATCTAAATAAAGTACTAATTAAATTTTAATACATTTAAATCTAATTAACATATACCAAAACTATCTAAAAAACTAACTAAAAAACTAAGAATAAACTACTAATTAAATTTTAATACATTTTAATCTAACATATATATCAAAAACTATCTAAAAAAATATCTAAAAAACTATTTAAAAAAATATGGCCGAGCTATAGCTAGCAGGCTAGGGGCGGATGGCGGGCGTGCTGGCCGGCCACGGGGCCAAGCTGAGCCGTGCGAGGACGATGTACGGCGGAGACGAGCTCGACGGCCGCCGGGCGGGGCTCGACGACGAGGTCGGGCGGGGGTAGACGACGACGGCGGCGCGGCAGAGCTCGACGCGGCCGGGCGCGGCAGAGACGAGATCGACATTGTAGATCGAAAAGTAGAAGATGAACAGAGGAACCGTTCGATATATATAGGCTGGGACCCTTTAGTCCCGGCTAGTAACACCAACCGGGACTAAAGATCCTTTAGTCCCGGCTAGTAAGTCGAACCGGGACTAAAGGTCCAACCCTTTAGTCCCGACTCAACTTACCGGCCGGGACTAAAGATATTTTTGGGCGGGCAATTCCGCCCACCCTTTAGTCCCGGTTCGTGGCCTGGGCCGGGACTGAAGGCCTGAAAATTTTAGCAGCCCGCCAGAGTAATTGGAAAGGCCTGGGATTTTGATTTTGTTCTCCTTGTTTAATACTAATTAATTCTATAGTAACTTCAATACTTTGCAATATTTATTTTAAAAAATACTATTGATTAACTAATTATTTATTGTAAATAGGAAAATTTTGTAACCTAAAGTTTTTAATTTCTTTTATGAATATAGAATATAAATGTTACTAATACTAAGTATTTTGTTAATGCAAAAATATATTTGTAACTTAAAATTAATAAAACTAATATTATTCGATAGGAAATTTATTATCACATTATTATAACGTCAATGTTTCAATTTTTTCTCGATTTTTTGACCAAAATGATAGGAATTTTTTGTTGAACCAATAAAAATAAAAAAAATGTAGTATTTTTGTTCTACAACTTTTTCAAATGAAAAAATGGCCTATATAAGGATTGTAGATCTTGATGAGTTGAACAAACTTAATATTCAAAACTTTTTAATTTGAGATAATCTAAGGTTCCGAAAACTAGTTTGTAGGCGTTGAAATTTAAAAATCACAAATTTGAACCGTCCAAACTATCTAAAATGGAAAGTTGACCAAAACAACAATTGTAGATCTTGATGAGTTTAACAAACTTGGTATTCAAAACTTTTCAATTTGAAGTCATTTAGAGTTCATAATACTAGAGTCAAAGTGTTATTTTTTCATTTGACCAAATTTGACTTGGTCAAACTTGCTAAAATGCGGCACTAAATGACCTCAGATGAAAAATCTCTGAATACCAAGTTTGATCATCTTGGCAAGATCTACAATTGTTACATAACTCATTTTCCCATTTGAGAAAGTTTTATCAAACACTAGTTACAAATTCTTGAATCTCATATAGACTTTCTAAAACTATGTCACACACTTGTGAAATTTGAACTATATTTTATTCAAACTTTCTCAAATGAAAAAATGTCCTATATAAGGATTGTATATCTTGTTGATCTGAACAAACTTGGTATTCAAAACTTTTCAATTTGAGACAATCTATGGTTCCGAAAACTAGTTTGTAGGCGTAGAAATTTAAAAATCATAAATTTGAATCATCCAAACTATCTCAAATGGAAAGTTGACCAAAACAACAATTGTAGATCTTGATGAGTTTAACAAACTTGGTATTCAAAACTTTTCAATTTGAAGTTATTTAGAGTCTATAACACTAGAGTCAAAGTGTTGTTTTTTCATTTGACCAAATTTGACTTGGTCAAACTTGCTCAAATGTGGCACTAAATGACCTCAGATGAAAAATCTCTGAATACCAAGTTTGATCATCTTAGCAAGATCTACAATTGTTACATAACTTATTTTCCCATTTGAGAAAGTTTTATCAAGCACTAGTCAAAAATTCTTGAATCTCATAGACTTTCTAAAACTATGTCACACACTTGTGAAATTTGAAGTACATTTTGTTCAAACTTTCTGAAATGAAAAAATGGCATATATAAGGATTGTAGATCTTGATGAGCTGAACAAACTTGGTATTCAAAACTTTTCAATTTGAGACAATCTAGGATTCTGAAAACTAGTTTGTAGGCGTAGAAATTTAAAAATCACAAATTTGAACCGTCCAAACTATCTCAAATGGAAAGTTGACCAAAACAACAATTGTAGATCTTGATGATTTTAACAAACTTGGTATTCAAAACTTTTCAATTTGAAGTCATTTAGAGTTTATAATACTAGAGTCAAAGTGTTGTTTTTTCATTTGACCAAATTTGACTTGGTCAAACTTGCTCAAATGAGACACTAAATGACCTCAGATAAAAAAACTCTGAATACCAAGTTTGATCATCTCAGCAAGATCTACAATTGTTACATAGCTCATTTTCCCATTTGAGAAATTTTTATCAAACACTAGTCATAAATTCTTGAATCTCATAGACTTTCTAAAACTATGTCACAACAGTGCATCGTTGTATCATGCGGGCACAACAGTGAATTTCTTTTTGACGTATGACCCTTGGTTATGATCTTGTCGTAACCATGGAGTGTCTTAATCATTTAACATGATGCTTGGATCTTTCTTCACTATGAAGAGTGGAATTCGGACATTTCTTTCATAATCTTCTGACATATCTGACTTGTCTTCAATTCCCACTATATTTATTTTCCCAGAAAGAACTATGTGGCACTTTGGCTCATTGATCATTGAGTTGATGTCTTCGTTTTTTCCTCTCTTTGATTTTGTAGACATGTATTTTACATAGAACATCTGACTCACATCGGCAGCAAGGACGAATGGTTCGTCTTTGTACCCAATATTGTTGAGGTCCACTGTTGTCATTCCATACTCTTTGTCGACTGTTACCCCTCCTCCGGTCAGCTTTACCCATTGGCACTGGAACAAAGGGACTTTAAAATTAGGTGCGTAGTCTAGTTCCCATATATCTTCTATGCGGCCATAATATGTTTGTATATTCCCATTTGGATCTATGCCATCTATGCGAACACCACTATTTTGATTGGTGCTCCTTTTATCTTGAGCAACTGTGTAAAATATATTCTCATTTATCTCGTACCCTTGGTACGTGAGGATATGCCATGATGGTTGCCTAGCCAACAAATATAGTTGCTCATCAATATTGTCATCGCCTTGACATTCTTTTCGCAACCAACCACTGAAACTTTCCATGTGCTGACGTCTAATCCAAGCTTCAATCTTCCCTGGAAACTTGGATCGTAAGAACTCCTTATGTATCTCGATGTACGGATGCACCAATGACGAGTTCTGAAGAACTGTGTAGTGTGCTTTATTGAAATAATCGTCTTCCATGCCAATATATGTTTTCTTCCCTAAAGTTCCTTTACCACTGAGTCTCCCCTCGTGTCGCGATTCGGGAACGTCAATCGGGGCAAGGTTAGGAATAAAGTCAACACAAAACTCAATGACCTCCTCTGTTCCATAGCCCTGGGCGATGCTTCCTTCAGGCTTAGAATGGACTTTCACATATTTCTTCAAGACTCCCATAAACCTCTCGAAGGGGAACATGTTATGTAAGAACACAGGTCCAAGAATACTAATCTCCTTCACCAAATGAACTAGGAGGTGTGTCATGATATTAAAGAAGGATGGAGGGAACACCAACTCAAAGCTGACAAGACATTGAACCACATTATTCTATAGAGTATCTAGTTCCACTAGATTGATTGCCTTCTGAGAAATTGCATTGAGGAATGCACATAGCTTCACGGTGGCTAGACGTACATGTGGAGGTAGAATTCCGCTTAAAGCAACTGGAAGCAATTGCATCATAAGCACGTGGCAGTCGTGGGACTTTAAGTTTAGGAATTTCTTTTTTGGCACATTTATTATACCCTTTATATTGGAGGAGAATCCCGATGGGACCTTGATGCTACTTAGACATTCGAATATGCTGTCCCTCTCTTCTTTGCTAAGCGTGTAGCTAGCAGAACTTAAGTAATGACGTCCATCATCTGTCTTCTCTGGATGAAGGTTGTCTCGTTCTTTCATGCCCTGCAAGTCCTGGCATGCTTCAAGTGAATCCTTTGGCTTCCCATACACACCCATGAATCCTAACAGGTTCACACAAAGATTCTTTGTCAGGTGCATCACGTCGATTGCGTTGCGGACCTCTAGAACTTACCAATAGGGTAGCTCCCAAAAGATGGACTTCTTCTTCCACATGGGTGCGTGTCCCTTAGCATCTTTGGGAACAGATTCGCTGCCTTGTCCCTTTCAAAATACTACTTTCACATCCTTGACCATTGCGAGTACATCTTCCCCGGTTTGGTTATGAGGCTTCTTCTGGTGGTCTGGCTTACCTTTAAAATGCTTACCTTTCTTTCTTACTTGGTGATTCAAAGGAAGGAATCGATGATGGCCAAGGTACACGACCTTTCGACATCTTTTCAAATATATACTGTCAAGGTCATCAAAACAATGTTTGCATGCATTATATCCTTTGTTTGTCTGACCTGAAAGATTACTTAAAGCAGGCCAATCATTGATTGTTACGAACAACATTGCTCGTAGGTCAAAGTGTTCTTGTTTGTACTCATCCCAGACATGTACACCTGGTTTATTCCATAAAACTAGAAGTTCTTCAACTAATGGCTTCAGATAGACATCAATGTCGTTGCCAGGTTGCCTCAGACCTTGGATGAGGATCAACATCATAATGAACTTCCGCTTCATGCATAACCATGGAGGAAGGTTGTAGATACATAGAGTAACTGGCCAAGTGCTATGACTAGTGCTCTACTCCCTAAAAGGATTCATACCATCTGTACTTAAGGCGAACCTTAAGTGTCTAGCCTCATTTGCAAACTCTGGAAATTCCCTGTCTATCGCTCTCCATTGGGACCCATCAGCTAGGTGTCTCAGCATATTGTCTACCTTACGGTCTTCTTTATGCCACCGCAGCAACTTTGCATGGTCTTTATTTCTGAACAAACGTTTTAAGCATGGTATTATAGGAGCATACCACATAACCTTGGCAGGGATTTTCTTTCTAGGACGTTGTTCACCCTCGACGTCACCAGAATCATCGCGCCTGATCTTATACCGCGCTGCTTTACATACCGGGCATTCATCCAAATTCTCGTATTCATTGCCATGGTAGAGGATGCAATCATTAGGACATGCATGTATCTTCTGGATTTTTAATCCCAAAGGGCAGACAACCTTTTTTGCTTCATACGTAGTGGTGGGCAATTTATTTGGCTTCGGAAGCATCTTCTTTATGAGGTTCAATAAATTCCCAAATGCCTTATCGGATACACCATTCTTTGCCTTCCACTGTAGCAATTCTAGTGTTGAACCCAACTTTTTTTGCCCCTCTTCGGCCGTCGGGTATAGCAACTTCCTATGATCCTCAAGCATGCGCTCGAACTTAACTTTCTCTTTTTTCACTTTCGCATTCTTGTTGTGCATCACGAATGGCATCGCCAAGAGCATCACCAAGATCATCTTCTGCCGCTACCTCTTCTTCATCTCCCCCATTGTTTTATCATCAAAGGCACCATACTGAGCAATAATGTCATCAATGTCTAAATCTTCTCCTTCACCTTCTTCCATCATGACCCCGCTTTCTCCATGCTTAGTCCAACATATATAGTTTGACATGAAACATGACTTAAGCAAATGTGAATGAAGACTCATTGAGCTTCACTATTCCTTTAAATTCTTACATATGGCACATGGACAACACATGAAACCATCCCGTTTATTTGCCTCGGCCACACCTAAGAAATAGTGCACGCCCTCAATAAAGTCTTGGGAGCGGCGATCGGCATTGTACATCCAATGGCGTGACATAATCTGCATTACATGACAAATTATGAAAACCTTGAACATAATTAAGTATTTTATTACACAACATAGATGACACACACACGGTTGATTAATTAACTAAGCCTGGCTACAGCGTAAGCCATCCCAACTATCACTAAACAAACTAAAACTACAATGCACTCCAGTAACATAATTATTTCGTGATCGTACACAACTAAAATAGACAAATCATTCGTCTGTTGAATATCAATAAGCTTCTCCTACTGGCTCACTGCCTCATCATCAGCAGCCGCTACCTCAAGCGCACCCGAATTCTGCACGTATGTAGCATAATCTTCCTCCCAGTACCAACCATCGCATCCATTGCTCTCCCACTGAAATTAAAGCCAAAAAATATTTAGTCAAAAATATTCAAGAAAAGCAGGTCAATTAGCCATAATAATCAAATGCGTAAGAAACTCACATCGCGATCCGGGCACTTGTAGAAAACACGACCCTTGTTGGGTCCCTGTCTCTTGACTCGGTACTCCATCACAATCTTCTGCTTACACTTGCCGCAGATAATGAGAGAGAGTTCTGGCCTCAGTCATTTCGCAACCGAACGAGAGGCCGAGGATCCGGTACCAGTTGTCATCTACTTTCTATACTTATTTTTGCAAACTAGTATAAATTTCACATTTTCTAAAATAATATATTTAAACAAAACTAAAATTATTTATTTATCTAACTAAACCATGAAATATGTACTATGTATAATAGTAAAATACCAAACTATCAAGTGATTTTACTATTGTAAATCATCATGTGATTTTGAGCTAAAAATTACATAGAAATCACATAGCTCAAAAACATGTTTCAATAAATAACCATCCATACTAGTTGACCTTGCTTACGTGATCATCTTGGCGAGCATTTCTCCACCGGACGGCACCGTACTTGGCCAAGGAAGAGCTTCGATTCTACGAGAAAGGGAACACGGTCTTCCACGACCGTTGCCGCTCTCCCTCGTAGAATCAAAGCTCCTCCTTGACGTCCGTTACCGCTCGGCAGAGAACATGCTCGCCGAGATGAACACGGTCCACAAGTTCAACTAGTACGGATTTTCTATAATTTTCTAACTATTTTCTAAGTTTTTCATTTCATGGAAAATTTAATTCTAAAAAATAAAAGGCATGATTTCTAAGTATTTCATTTCATGGAAAAAATAATTCTAAGTGACCTGCTCGATATCGGCGAGCTCGCGGGCGTTTAGGTTGCCGAGGATAGTAACATTTGTAGATGACATTTGTAGGTCTGAAGTTATCAAATATCCATCAAATTATAGCTCAAAAACATGTTTCAATAAATAACCATCTGTACTAGTTGACCTTGCTTACGTGATCATCTCGGCGAGCATTTCTCCACCGGACGGCACCGTACTTGGCCAAGGAAGAGCTCCGATTCTACGAGGAAGGGAACACGGTCTTCCACGACCGTTGCCGCTCTCCCTCGTAAAATCAAAGCTCCTCCTTGACGTCCGTTACCGCTCGGCAGAGAACATGCTCACCGAGCTGAACACGGTCCGCAAGTTCAACTAGTATGGATTTTCTACAATTTTCTAACTATTTTCTAAGTTTTTCATTTCATGGAAAAATTAATTCTAAGATCATGTAAGCCGCCGGGGACGAGGATGGCACGTGCTCCAGCGAGGACGAGCGAGGCGTGATTTTGATGAACTAATTTAACTTTTGTTTATCCAAACATATATGCAAATCATCATGTGATTTTGAGCTAAAAATGACATATAAAATCATAATAAAGTCCAACATATAAAGTTACGCATGCATCTACATCGTAAAATGAGATAAGCTACTGATAAAACATAAGAGGATTAAGTTTGTTACCTCCAAAATCGAAGAGCAACTCCAATGGAGGGGGAGAGAGCAAGAACAACAGCAAGCTGAAGAACAAAGGCAGTGAGTTTGAATGGAATGGCTCAGGCTCGAGGAGGAAGAAATGAGCTGGTCTATAGGCCGGGATAATTAGTCCCGGTTAGGGGGCCAAACCGAGACTAAAGATTAATCTTTATTCCCGGAGCATCACCCAAACCAGGACTAAAAGCTTTAGTCTCGGCTGGTATTACCAACCGGGACTAAAGGTAAACCTTTAGTCCCGGTTGGTAATACCAGCCGGGACTAAAGATCCCTGCCCCGCGGATGGCCATTGGGCAGGAACCTTTAGTCCCGGTTGGTATTACCAACCGGGACTAAAGGATCCTTTAGTCCCGGGGGCAAAAAATGCCGAGGCTAATGCCAAATTAGGACATCGTTCTAAAGTATGTTCTCTAGTAGTGCATCCTATCGACGCCATCACCTAGCCGAGCATCCGTGCCACCGAGCGACGGACCTAGCACGCGTCGCCGGCCATGGCAGTGGCGGCGCCTCCCCGCGTCCGCGCCGGCCATGGTAGTGGCGGTGGCGGCGGCGGATCTATGATTTGTCCTTCCATAGAAAAAATTGTGATCTGTGATCTGTGTAGGCTGGAGGTAGAAGAAGTGTGGAGGCTGTTGGATCTTAATCCTATGGTGCAAAAAAATTCATGTGTTGAAACTGCATAAAACATATGGTTGTGTAGTAGACAGACTCAGGAGATATAAGTATTTAGTACCGTTTAATAATCCCTTCCTTCCAAATCGTAAGATATTTTGGCTTTTCTAGACATTGTTTTTTCTATGTATCTAGACTGTATATCTACGTGTATCAAAAGCTATGTATTTAGAATACTCAAAACATCTTATAATTTTGAATGGAGGGAGTACATCCGACTAATACATAATTACTTATATTAAGTTATATATTTTCTCTTTGTTTATTTTCTAACATAGTAGACATAATAAATACTATGTGGCTTATTTATAGTTATTGTAAACTTATTAATTATTATTTCTTCAAGGAACTAATCTATATATTTTTATCCATAATCATATTTTTCTTTACATGGCACATCTGTATATTTTAAATATGCAATTACTTTAAAACCTTACCATTAATCATGGTGTCTCTTGTTACATCATGTTCATCTATCTTATGAAGTTATGAATCTAAATTTTATTTTTTCCAATTTTATTCTTAACTATTGCCATGAATTATTTTTTCTCTCCTCATGTTAAGTTGAAACTCTTGTGCTTATTGCATATTTCATTAACTATCATTTTTGCACTTTTAAAGTAAGGATTTTAGATCATAGAGTATGTTCTTAAGTACTTTTTTTTGATAATGTGTTCTTAAGTACTACATAGCATAAGTCATTATTTGAAACATGCACCATATCGCTTAAGATAAGTCCTAGAGCTTGAAGTGGGATCTCGGACTATGGTAGCAGTTTGCCCTCAAGGGAATTTTAATACTTAAACTTTATAATGATCGATTTTTTACTCTAATGTATTTTTAAAGGACTGAAAAAATATAGCCACCAATGGTCTCCCACACTTCTCGAGATGATTAAATTTTACTATCAAGGAATCATATTTGTAATTATGGTTATATTATCAACATAGACATATCAAATATTTAGTTAAAATATATGAATATATCTAAAGTAACAATTTATATAAATTGTATTCTATGGTTACTAATATGGTTTTAAATAATTTGTTAGTATCATTAGTAAGTGAGTTATTAAGAAAATATTTTTTATGTGTTGAAACATAACATATGTATTTTATTGCATGCATGGTTGCACGAGGCATATATTTACTTTAATCAAATCTTACCATACTAATATCGATAGAGGTGGGGTAACGTAGAAACATATACACACTCTATTTGTTATCTAAACAATTTTTCTGTAATAGGAGATGTTTATAATTTAGATGCAAATTTGAGGGGGTATTTAATTTTTCTAACAATTAGATGGAAAATGAGTTATATAATTTTTGTTGTATTCTTTATCTTTTATTCAAAAAATGTCTTTTATTAAAAAGAGTCTATATCCTAGTAGTATTGTTTTCCACGTAAGTTGAACCTTGGCTTACATCCTCAAACTAAACATGTTGAATTTGTAATATTAAAGAATTATATGTGTGTACTATTATTTATACATCATAGAGATCATTAAATTAAATTAATAATTTTGATATGATATAATGTTTCAATTAAAATATATAAACTTTTTTCCAAAAATAACTTATGAAATTTATTACCATGAGTATTAATATGGAGTGTTATTGCTACCCGGTTTGTTAAGTGAACAAATATACATGTTTATTTGATATATATGGTGGAACATAACGTTATAGTTATTTTTTTCATGATTATAGAAGTCTATAATTTATTTAGATATGCATATATATCGTACTTTATGGTATTGATTTAACTTTTTGTAATAATATATATTACTATTTATGTGTAGATTTTAGAGATTTTTTGTTTATTTTTATAATGGCTAAGGTACATACAAATATAAACGTAATACCTTATGTTATCTTTCATGAGGACATATATGGATAGGTACAATGCAAACTTAGAATATTACTTTGTATTATCATTCACAATGATAAATGTGCATAATTTATAAAATCATTAGGAAGTATTTAAATTATCTATCATAATGGTCGATGTGGGTAATTTGTTTTGGCAATGGTAGATGTGGGTATTTTAGATACAAAGTTAGAGGATTATTTTAAATTATCTTTCATAATAACAAAGGTGGGTAATTAAAACACAATTTTAGGAGGTTATTTTAAATTATATATTTTATAATGGCCAATGTGGTTAATTTAGATGCAACTTTAGGGGGTTATTAAGAATTATTTTTCATAATAGTTGATGTGGGTAATTTGTATATAAATATAGGGGGTTATTTTGAATTATCTTTTGTAATGGCAGATGTGGGTAATTTACACGCAAAATTAAAGGGTTACTTTATGTATTTTTCATAATGGCAATGGTGGGTAATTTTTTTAATAAACTACAATAGATCCAACGACTAATATCGGTGATGATGATTAGTGTCTACCAAATCAAAGGTCAAATGTTTCTAAATATTGTGAGAATTTCTAGGATTTATCTTTTTTCTTAGCACGTTTGGTGAGAATTAACGTGGTGCCTCCGTTGGGGCCTCTAATTAGTAATAGTAAGATTTGTGTACAAACTCTTTTATTACTTGATGTTTTCATTCTCTTTTCTATTACTCCTCACATACATCTCTATTGGAACCCACTACTGCTTATGTTTCTGTGCCCAACTTGTTGCTTGCATGAGAGCCAAGTTCTTTTCTCTCTCCTCCCTTCTCTCATCCACATCAGCAAAAATACTGAGTAGCTTGGCTATAAGACAATTGTTTACATTCTCTAACTCCTGCTACATGTTCTTTCTCCCTCGTCCTGCCCAACTTAGATCTCCCTCCCTCTCTCGCCCAGTTCAACTAGCTTCATACTTACCGAATCTCCAGCTGTTCTGTATGAAGTTTAGGTTTCATTCCCTGTCGCCTAGTGTTTACACCAAAATTTGGGAAGAAGAACGCAGGAACTTCAAGCTTCCAAGATTGAGTCATCAAGGAATCGATTGCATAAGGATCAATATCAGCTGATTCACATGCAGCACTAGGATCGACTCTCTTCGGATGACATAAGTAGATAATGCCAACGAGCTATGGCTGGCGTCGGAAAGACATGTCAGACTCTACAAAAAGGGAAACATTAGGGTCCAAGTTATCTTAAGTTAGGAATATTTTCTTTTATACCAAAGATTGTAAGGAGTCGTACTTGAGTAGGATTCATGCTTAGGTTCTAGGTATAAATATTGGACCCCAGCTATTGTAAAAAACATACAATCAATCAATACCAATTACTTTTTTATGCTTCACGCCAACCCTTAGGAGTAGGAGTAGTGTAGATCTCGACGAGTTCTTCAACAAGCAGGGCTGCATCGGTCCGGCTGACCTCTGGCTTGTCTGTAAGTACCGTCACGGCTTATACTTCTATTTGTAAGGCTGCATCGGTTAAGTTCAACCTCCACTGTGAGCTCTAGCATAAGCTAGTTATCGATTCTTATCTAGTTTAAGTATGGCTGCATCGGTTAAGTTCAACCTCTACTGCTCGAATTAGATTAAGGTCAAGTTATCGGCTCTACCTAAGGGTGCCATCCTTCTAGTAGATTCATTAAGTTACTGATCTTGCTGATGTTCTTATTGTCATTAGTTTTCAGCAATATCATCCTGCCTCACATCCTTTTAATCCATCATTTATTTTGTTACATTGCGACGGTTCTTACTTTAAACAACGGATTGTGTTTCATCGACCGTTCTGCTTCGATCTTGGTCCTGCATAGTACGCGGTCAAGGCATGTCTGATCTTGAGAAGGTTTACTAGCTAGTTGAATCTGGTCCATAGCTCACTATTATAGATGTATCGATCCAGTCGACCCCCATTGTTAGTACTTTAGATCGGAGGATGCTAGCTAGTAGACTTGCTTTCGACTAGGCATGACCCTAGCTATTTGCTATGCCCGCATCGGCTAAATACCCGATCACTTGCGCTTTAACGCAGGATCAGCTAGCCCTGCGTTGAAGCCAAGCGGATCTCTAGCCTTGCTCCATCAAGCAGATCCTTTTGGCTTGCCGTGTGCCAGGCGTATCGACATGTTTTTGAGCCGACACACATTCTGGCACGCCCGGTGGGACACCACAATCGTCATGGCAACTCAAAACAATAGTGACATCCTTATGGTGCCTTATGAAGACCTACCTGATAGGAATAAAGATGTCATTAGTAAAGCTATAGAAGAATTTCAGAACAAGTATTTATTATCCTACACCAAGACACGTGACAATAAAGTTGTTCAGAAATATCCACTACCAAGGGTTTTGTTGTATGGGCAGTCGGATATAGACAAAGCTGAGGATAGGCGTTTCTTTGTAGAGGCTGTAAACAAATCTGTTCATGATGCCATATTGAACCATAATACAGTTTTTTTGAACACATTCCACAACACCATGAAAAAGGTGTTTCATGAATATCCAATTGATCAAGTTGGACCAGTTTACTATAATATTCCACATCCGTTGACTCAAGGGACTAATCAAGCCGGTACTAGCCATCAAGAAGCAGCACCAGCTAGTAATGATGATGTCTAGGCAGTTTAGAGCTCATCTGAGCAAGTTCAAGGTGCTACTACTAATCAGATGCAGTATAATCATGGATCGTCAATGCAGCATGTGCAATAGCCGATGGGACAAGTCTAGAATCAAATGGTTCATTTTGCACAGCAGGCTCGATACCATCGTTGGCTCAAAAAATAGTGTCATCAGTTCAAAGGATTCGTAGAGATACCAATCCCAGCATTTACAACCAGAGACTTCAAACAACAAACCATCAAAGGACCCAACAGATAGAGATTCCACAAGGATATCATTATGGCACATATTACAATACCCTTCATATGATTCCAAATCCTAGGTATGAAGGTACCCAAAATTTTAATCCATAGATGGGTCAACAATTACAGAGAAATCTAGATTAAAATGCTGATGAGTTGTTGCTCAGAGTGACCGAGATGATGAAGAATCGGTTCGGTTTGAAGCCAAAAGGGTAGACCTTTTTGTACATACGTCCATATCCAGGGTGGTATGATTTGGTCACTTTTTCTATAAATTACAGGCTCTCGAAGTTTGCCAAGTTCACTAGCCAAGATAGCACAAGTACAATAGAACATGTCAATTGATATCTTACATAGTTGTACAAAGCATCCATTGAGGAGGCTCATCGAGTTCATTTCTTCTCCTTGTCCCTGTCAGGACCAGCCTTCACTTAGTTTTCATCATTGCCAGTTAATTCCTTTGTCAATTGGGCTGACCTAGAGAAGAAGTTTCATACATATTTTACACTAGGACAGGAGAAAAAAATTAACAATTTGATGACAACAAGGCAGAAAACTAATGAATCAGGCACCAAGTTTCTTTAGAGATTCTGAGAGACCAGAAATTTGTGCTTCTCATTGAATCTAACTGATGATCAACTAGCTGCTTTGGCCGTTCGAGGAATGTTGCCAACGTGGAAAGAGAAGCTGCTTCAGCAAGAGTTTGACAATTTAGGTCAGTTGGCTCAACGAGTGGTAGCACTCAATAGCCAAATTCAGAGTATACGTAGGGATACCCTATTCTAGAAGAACACCGTGATTGCTGAAGCCTATAACCCATATTCGGTCGATAATGGCGATGAGGACGATGAAGAAGAAGAGGTTACTATGGCTAAATGGAATTGGGGCAAGAAGACAGTAATGGTGCCAAATCCTTGGGGAAAAGGAGTTGAAGAAAGCTATGATTTCGACGTCACAAAATCGGACAAGCTCTTCGATTTCTTGCTTGAGAAGGGATAGATCAAATTGCCTGCCAATTATGTTATGTTACCTCCTGATCAGTTGAAGAATAAGAAGTTTTGCAAGTTTCATAACGCTACTTCTCATTCTACTAACGAGTGTAGAATTTTCCAGCAGCATAAACAAAGGGCTATTTAGCAAGGAAGGCTCAAATTCGATACACCTCGGAAGATGAAAGTTGATGATAATCTTTTCCCAAGAGACCAGAACATGGTCGATGCTAAGTTACTCAAAGGAAAGACTAAGGTCCTAACAATCAACTACAGCAAGAGAAACTGGAACAGTCGATCTTGAGATGCAAATATCGGCTGATGAATATAGAGAGATTAGAAGGAGTCGTGATCGACAGAAGAGCTGATATGAGCAGGGAGTGACATCAAGAAATAGGGCGATAAGGCCACATGTCACATCTCAAATTTTGTTGAATAAGTGGCAGCAATAGAAGGAAAAGGATTATCAGCGTTGGTTAGAAGAGAAAGAATACCAGCATTAGTAGGAGAAAGAGAGGTATGAAAGAAAGCAAGCTGAATCACATTGGAATTGTCCTTTCTTCAGACATTGCTAGAATAAAGGTTTGAAATTGCCTACCAGAAATAACTGCCCGGAGTGAAGTGAGCAATATTGGGAGTTTAAGCAATCTCAAGCCAACTGTCGGTCTGTCCATGCTCGTGATGAGTATTATCATAACAATATGGATCGGCGCTTAAAAAATAGAAGTGTTCATGATTGGCTTGGAAAGCGAGTTGTTGATCAGAACTAGGCTGATTATGAAAAAGAAGATAATGAGGAAGAGTATGTTTGGTAGGAAGGGCAATGGTGTCCTGGAGGTTTGACAAGAAGCTAGAAAAGAAGGGTAAATGCCTAATGAATAGAGAGCTAGAACAGACTTAGACATATGGTAGACCTCAGGTGTGGCGTGCTAAACAAATAGCCGATAGGGGTCAACCATCGACTAATATTCAAATGGCTTTTCTATTACCATCAGAATTTAGAGCTCCAGTGGACCAAGAAGTCTATTTAGATTTTTATGATTCGGAGTATGAGAAGACAGTTGCCAAGTTGACAGTTGTACATCAAGCTATATTCGATAAGCCAGTCAAGCATTGGCACTTAAAAGCTTTATATGTAAAGGGTTTCGTTGATGGGAAGCCGATGAGTAAAATGTTGGTGGATGGAGGTGCTTCTGTCAATCTTATGCCTTATACTACTTTTCGTAAACTTGGCAAGGGACTAGAAGATTTGATAGAGACCAACATGATGCTTAAGGATTTTGGGGGTAAGGCATCCAAGACCCGGGGGCAATGAACGTCAAATTAACAATCGAAAGTAAAACTTTGCTCACCACATTCTTCGTCATTGATGGAAAAGGGTCGTATAGTTTACTCCTTGGTTGTGATTGGATTCATGCAAATTGTTGTGTACCATCGACCATCCATCAATGCTTGATTCAGTGGCATGTAGATGATGTTGAGCTGGTTCACGCTGATGATTCTGTAAGCATCGCAACAGCCGATCCGGCATATTGGGAACTGGAAGACTTCGAGTGTTTTTCTAGCAAGCTATGGGAAGGAGGTTTCATTAAGATCAATGATGAAAGCCAACAGCCAACCCAAGCAATCGGCTTTGAGAGTTTGTTTTAATGGATAAGCCAATAGATAGTACAGGTGGTAAGCTAGGGCATGGCTTCATGTCGGCCGGTGAATTAAAGGAGATAGACATTGGTCCTAGAGATAGGCCTAGGCCGACGTATGTGAGCACTAAGTCGAATCCTGAGTATAAGCCAGAGTTGATAGATTTATTAGAGGAAATTTAAAGATTGTTTTGCTTAATGAGATGCCCGGCCCGGATCGGTCAATTGTTTAATATTTGGTCTAAAGAGTTCTGGTGCAATCTATCAAGAAGCGATCGATGGAAAATGTTTGAAGGAATGTTATCCTGGCGTTTGGATCAATATTTGATAGCCGATTTGTTTAGTCATCGGCTCTAATAGTCGGTACCAGAAGGGTATCGCCTTTAGCTCAAAATTAACCCAAAAAGGGGAAAAGCCGATACGAGATAGAGCCAAAACAAACACAGAAACAATCATGATGTATACAAAGACATTGGAGAAGTACGCTGAGATACGATCATGAAAAACAAAGGATTTTATTCATTGGTTAGTTTGCCCTAAATACAAACTAATCAAAGACATTCTTTATCACATCCTGAGCGGATGTGATGTCTACAATAGCCTCCGCTGCATCGACGAATTCCTCGATCAACTCCTCGTGCTCCTTGGGGCTGTCACCCATCGGGAAACTAGATTCCATGGTATGGAGCTCATACCCGGTCTGGACCTACACTGCAGCCAGTGCCACCGATGCACCACGATGGACACCGTGAAGGGCGATCTCCTGGACACGGGTCTGGACGTCGTGGAGGCAGGCATTGATGAGGCAGCCCCGGGCATTGGCGGGTGCCGTAGCCATGTTCGCCGCTAGTTGGAGCGACTCCAACTGCACCGTCAGGGCTGGCGATCACAGAAACAGTAGAGATATCAAAATAAAGACAGTGGAAATCAAAATAAAAATATTCTTGGAATCCATCTTACCCGCCAACATGGCATTGGACTCGACCAGCCACGCTCGAGCAGCGCTGACCTCTTCCTCAGCAGCGTGAAGGGCTACTTGAGAGGCCCTGAGGCGGATCTCAAGCTGACTGTTTTCCCGAGTTGCCTCGGAATAACGGTCCTGGGCAGCCCTCCACTCCAGGAGGAAACGCCGGGCGTTGTCGCTGTTGTAGGAATCAGAGGAGTCCGATGACGAGTTCAGTGCGGAGGCAGCATTAGATACAGCATTAGAGGGCTCGCCGGCCCTGGGAAGAGGACAGAGGCTGTCATTCAAGATGAACTTGGAAACAAGTTAGAAAAGTTCATTGCCATAAGCAAAAGATATCGATCTCTCCTCATACGATGGAGGCGCTGGCTCATCGGCAGGTTCTCCTACGGAACCTCCTCTACCGCGCGCTTGCCGCTGTTGTCCTCGCTAGCCATAAGGTTGATTGGATCTACAAAAAAGGGGAAGAAAACCGCTATAGAGTTTGCAAAGGCAGATAAGTGCAAAGGAATAGGAGCAGTTGTGAGTATAGATGTGTTCGAGGCCGGAGCCCTCGGCTGGTATTTGTAGCCACGAAGCGAGGTGGCAGATACTTCGAGACGTGCAAAATGCAACCGCAATTAATAGGAGGCGAAGCGCCATCCCACTAATACTGAAGAGAATGTGGCGTTGATAAGTGAGGACAGAAGATTGAGGAGTTTTTCTTAATGATGGCCATGATTTTAGACTTAATCGGATTAAGGTCAAAGGTCTGGAATCAGCTATGTTCAAATTGGCTCTCTAGCCAAGATAAGGAATACAATAGATTGACAGAAAATATGGTTATTATTGGTTCCACACAAGATACATGTTAGTTTGCAGATTACATGTTTAGAACATCCTGAATGGCTTTCAATGCTTCTAGCCGGATAGCATCGACTTCTGCGATTTGTTGTTTGTCTTCTTCGGCTCATCCAGGAATATCCTCAAGGCTACTGCAGATGGCCCTACCTTCTCTGATCTTGGTAAGTAGTTCCTGTTTCTTTTGCTTAATGGCATTGGGTATTTAGGTATTTGGGCAGAACTTGAGCAGGAGCTAGAGAATATGAAGGCTACCATTGATCGCCCAAATACCCAATGCCAGCCTTCACATTCTCCAGCTCCTTCTCAAGTTCTGCACACTTGGTTTCTAATTGGTTTAGCTCTCGCTCGATCCTAAGGGGGAAGTTCTTCAAATTGTCGATCAGCTATGCTAGCTCTTTGGCCTCTCATCTGTTGGAATTCTTCTTGACCAATAAAGCTTCACGATTAGACAGATTCCTCTGAGCCTTTTTCACCTTTGGGGCTTGATCTTCAATGATAGATAAAGGTGACAAGAGTTTGATAAGATCTGGGGATAAATTATCCTTAATGGCTAAGAAGACTCTTTGCATTGAATCTGCATCTTGGACCAAATCGGCTATATTCTTCTCAAGCACTGGCAATATGTCCCTTAGCCGTTTTCTGGTCTCTTCTGATAAAGCTTCTTTAGAAGAGGTGGCTGATGAGCTGATTTCATCTTCATTTATATACTCTTCAAGATTAAAAGAGTAGCTCGAAGCTGCGGCATTAAGTATCTATAAACAAAAGAATCTTGTCAGGAGGATTGAATCAGATTATAATAAGATAAATGGTGAAGTGAATACAATACCTTTTCTGTGGTAGTCTCTATCTAAGGAGAAGGAAAAGCTGATGATGTACCAATGGTGTGTGGTTGAATCGGCTCTAAACTCTCAACATTGGCATCTGCAAACATCAAGGAAGATTTTTAGTTCATATTTGTTGTAGAAAGATAAACTAAGCATATGGCTTTCTTACCATCAATTGTTTGTTGGACTGGAGATTCGACAGTCTGGGTGACAACATCAATAGGATCACCTTCAATGGGTAGACTGCCAGACTCCTGCCCTTGCTTGAATGTTTCCTCAGGGAGTGTCTGACCTGGTAAATGATCAGAGAAGGGTGAAAACTAAATAAAAATCAAGAATTTTGAGAAAATAGCTTGGCAACATTAGGGGGTAAAATGGAAGGACTCACATCTTCTGTTGTCTTGGAAGCATCGGTTGTTTGAACTAAAATCGACTCCTTTTGAGGATGGGCCGATGAAGGTTTGGTTGGTGTTGATTTAAATGCTTGGGATAATAGTTCAGTACTAAGAGCAGATTGGGATGCAATGGTTGATAACTATGAAGAAAGGAACGGGATTAGAAGTTGAATATCATTTTGAGATGAGGAGGAATTGTTTTACCTAGGTAGTTGATGGTCTCGTTCTGCGAAGTCTTTTCTTAGTAACATCTTTTTGGGTTGTCCCTTGGGCCGCCTTGCATTTTGAAGATTGATACATTACAATTGTAGAGGCAGCATGAGTTTTCATCAGCTTCTTCAGTGGAGGTGCAGTTGACCTATTCTTGTGGCTGGACATGGTGGCTGATAATCTATAGGGTGCCCCTTTCTGTCCAAACTTGGGGGATTGAATTCGGTGTCCTAAAAAGGTCTGTGAGAACAATTGATAAGGAAATTCATCGAATAATTTTTCTAAAAAAAGAATGGTAAGTTACCTCACTGTCGGAAGCAAACTCTCCATCCAGAGCTATGCATCTAGGATGGACCGACCCACAAAAGAGATGGGAGTGCCATTCTTGCCACCAGGAGTCAAAACGGTTGGAAGAGAAGTTGACTCTTGTCCAGTCATGCAAGCAAAAGGAAGGAAGATCTGATCCTAGTTGAAAGACTCTGGAGGCTTCCATTAATTCACTAATACCTTCTCTTGGCTTCAATATATTCTTGAAGAATAGTTGAGGAGGCAATTGACCAAGACCAAATGACGAGCTACAAAAGAAGGGTTGTAAAACTCATAGGTTGGAAGGTTGCCTGGAAGGAAGGAACCTGTAGACATTTTGTCGCGGCCATGATGGAATTTGGCTGGAAGAACACAAGGTTTGATGAAGGAATTGAAGATTGCAACCGCTGTTTCGTCTGAGCAGCCTGATTCAAATCGAAATTTGAATTGGAAGACCAACTCATTATTCTCATCCTCATCATAGGGTAGCCAAGTCAGGATATCTACATCAAACCCTCTATAAAACTTCTTGAAGAGATGGCCAACATCGACAACAATTGTTATGGCCGATGCGGCTTCACCATAGTTCATGCATTGACGGGTTCTTCCTTCTTCGCCTCTGTATTCCTCATCAAAGTTGGAGGAGGGAAAGCTCAAATTCTAGAGATTTGGCCTTACAATCATATGCATATACAAGTTTAACCACATTTGTATTAGCCATCAAGGGCCGCTGATGGTGTGCACCGCTTCATTCTTTAGCAGCTCAGCGGCCACCTGATGCATCAAATGGTAAGCTGGTCCCAACAGATATTTGCCAAGAGGAATCTCAACGCCTATTGCTAGATGCTCTGCCATGAGTTTATGATTGTAAGTTGGACCACAAGATGACCCATAGAAGATGAATCTTTCTAGCCACATATTCAGAAAAGCTACATATTCTCTTTCGCTAATAGTTGATCTGTCTCCGATATGGTTTAGAATGTAGCTTGACCAGAAATAAGATGCAGAAATCAGGAGTGAATCATTCCTCTCCATTTCAGACAACAACACTGTCAAGCATTGATTCAAGTCATAAATCTCCCAATCTCCAGCCTTTTTCATGGATACCCTACGAAACCAGTCTCTGCATCCCCTAGGCATTTTGGGCTAGTTTCTTAAGGGAGTTTTGGTGTTCCAAGAGGACAAATCCACTACAGATTGTTTGAAGAGGATTTGGTTGGTTTCTTGACAGATAAAGTCAGATGAATCAGGGTCACGCATAGGCCCAAGAAAATAGACATTGGGAGCAACAACCGATGGAATCAAGATTTCGTTCCTCATTTCCTAGAAACCAGATAAAATAAATTTGAGAAAAAAGGAAATGCATATTAGCGGTCGATACTTGGAGAATGGGAACTTGAAAGCATACCTTAGGGACATGGTCACTGGTCACCATTGTAGCCAAAACAGATTTGAATCTGAGGAAGATCGCTTGAATAAAAGTTTGACAGGCAGAGGATTTGCTAGGGTTGAGGCTTTGGCGATGGCGGCGTCGGCTGTTAAGATTTGCTCGAGAAAGCAAGGGAAATCAAATGGGCTGAGTAAGTTGGAAATGATATTGTTGGGATATTATATAAAACTCAGACCGAGAAGTCAGGAGTCAAGTGTATGTCTCGGAACAAATGGTTGCGGCATGGTGAACAGGTAAATAGAAATTTTGGAATAAAATCATTTTATCCAAAAATTGGAGGGCATGTGTTTACACCAAAATTTGGGAAGAAGAACGCGGGAACTCGAAGCTTCCAAGATTGAGTCATCATGGAATCGATTGCATAAGGACCGATATCAGCTGATTCAGATGCAGCACTAGGATCGACTCTCTTCGTATGACATCAACAGATAATGCCAATGAGCTATGGCTGGCTTCGGAAAACCATGTCGTACTCTACAAAAAGGGAAAGATTAGGGTCCAAGTTATCTTAAGTTATGAATGTTTTCTTTTATACCAAAGATTATATGGAGTCGCACTTGAGTAGGATTCATGCTTAGGTTCCGGGTATAAATATTGGACCCCGGCTATTATAAAAAATATCCAATCAATCAATACCAATTATTATTTTTGGCTTCACGCCAACCCTTAGGAGTAGGAGTAGTGTAGATCTCGACGAGTTCTTCAACAACCAGGGCTGCATCGGTCCGGCCAACCTCCGGCTTGTCTGTAAGTACTGTCATGGCTTATACTTCTGTTTGTAAGGTTGCATCGGTTAAGTTCGACCTCCACTGTGAGCTCTAGCATAAGCTAGTTATCGATTCTTATCTAGTTCAAGTACGGCTGCATTGGTTAAGTTCGACCTCCTCTGCTCGAATTAGATTAAGGTCAAGTTATCGGCTCTACCTAAGGGTGGTATCCTTCTGATAGATTCATTAAGTTACCAATCTTGCTGATGTTCTTATTGTCATTTGTTTTCAGTAATATCAACCTGCCCGATCGAGATCGATCTGGATCGGCCTCACATCCTTTTAATCCATTGTTTATTTTGTTACATTGCGATGGTTCTTACTTTAAACGACGGATTGTGTTTCATCGGTCGTTCAGCTTCGATCTTGGTCGTGCATAGTATGCGGTCAAAGGCATGTCTGATCTTGAGATGGTTTACTAGCTAGTTGAATCTGGTCCATAGCTCGCTATTATGGATGTATCAATCCGGTCGACCCCCACTGTTAGTACTTTAGATCGAAGGATGCTAGCTGATAGACTTGCTTTCGACCAGGCATGACCCTAGCTGTTTGCTATGCCTGCATCGGCTAAATAGCCGATCACCTGCGCTTTAACGCCTACAATGTGTCTCCATGATTCTATTAAACGTGAATAGATCTGTTTACTTTAAGGGGTTGATTTGTTGTCTTTATCATGGCTGCCATCGATCCGGTCGAACCCCACTGTTAAAGATAACAGGTTAGGTCTAATGAGTTTATAGATCTATCCATATTAAATAGTCGATTGTTCACATGCTGTAGTCCCTTTTCTACCTAAATCGGCTATTTCAACCGATTTCGCTTGTGCTTTCATGCATATAGCATGTCTTTCAGAAAACCTATCAATGTATAGACTCTTTTATGGATTCTTTGGTTTTAGTTTGTTATTATCATCATAGTTGCCATCAATCCGGTCGAACCTCACTGTTGATAGTAACATATTAGATTCAGAGCGTTTGTAGATCCATTTGTACTAGACCGTCGATTTGTTCGCATGTTATATCCTTTCTCGTTAGATTCATTGACTCAATGCTTTACACTAATAATATCTACCTAGCTGTTGATTTTACTTACATCTGTGTACATTGTACTTGTCATCATAAAATCAAACGTAACCCACGAGCTTTACAGTCCTTAATAGCCGATTTCTTCGCGTATCGGCTGCTTAGTCATTTTTTCCCGTCTGGTTGCTCCCGAAGCGGCACACTTGGAACTGTCTGGGCAAGACTGGCATGTTTCACCTTAAATTACTAATAAACTTTCTCTCATTGTTAATTGCAGGTCAAATTGACTGGCACGCCTTCGGGAATTCGTAGGATCGGCTAGCCCTGCGTTGAAGCCAAGCGGATCTCCAGCCTTGCCCCATCAAGAACATCCTTCCGGCTTGCTGTGTTCCAGGCATATCGACACGTTTTTGCGCCGACACCTAGATACACACAAGCTTACTGTAGTCTGTAGTTTACTTTATATATACTCATGAAATGCCTAAAATTACTCCCTCTTCCCTTGCCCTGACTCCCTTCCCCCAAGTGCCCCCAACGGTCGACTCGGGAGCGTTCACACCGGCGTCCTAGACCCCCGCCTCCCTGCCCTCCTTAGGTCGCTGTCGCCGCCCTCTGGCGTGTTGATTCTCAACTTGCTGCAGATATTCCCCTGACGAAGGTGGTTGTCGATGCTCATCAACAGAGTAAGTCTCGATTTTATCGGGATCTATTCGTTTGATTGAAGAGGTCATAGATGGACAACTTCTTGGCCATGGGGAGCTGAGGCTTAACTCTAGGATGGAAGACTATGGGGAAGTTTGTTTTTACTCAGGGTCCAGTTATTTAGGTGAGATGGACCTAGCGAAGGAAGAGACGTACCGAATTGCTCTTTCTTTAGGGGTTAACTCGAGGTCTCGCCTGGTCGGATGCGTAAACTATCGTGAGATGGCGATGATCCCGAGCAGAGAAGCTGCTGAATTTGCTGATTTTGTGGTGAATCTTTCTCCATCCCTGAACTTGAAAGGGACATTTTGAAGGAGCCCGACACTGCCCTGATGGAGGCTGTGAATTATCACGCTGTTAGCATGAGTTTGACTTGGATCCTGCCTTTCACATTTCTCTGCTTTGTCTTTTAAAGAATTATAGTTATACTTTTGCTCTCTCGCAGGCTATGATCTTGACCCGGTGTCTCCATCGGAAGGTCAAAGTGTACCGCGAGAAAATGGAGAGAGTGTAACGCCCGTGTTTTTGCATCATGATTAAAATCCACTAATTTTTTTAAACTTTACAACAAATTAAAACCCCGAGTATTTATTTTCCGCAAAACCATTTTGAAAATGTATTTCCAAAACTCTACATCGAAACCCACCATATGCCTTTTGTGTGTCGCGTATGATTTAGTTGTAGCAATAGAAATAATTTACTAGGATTAGAAAGATCGCTTCGCATTAAATTCCATTGTCTGCGCTTTGTTTGCTTGAGTGTATGTTTGAATGCTTGCTTGATTGCTTGTGTGCTTTTCTGGAATTTATTTGCGGCACCAAAATGACCTCCCTTTATTATCAATTGCATTCTTAAATATAGAGGTAGATGATGCTTCGTAGATACAAGCAATATTTTATTCTCTAGAAATTATTATAGCCATTGCATTAATAAATTATAAGGTTTAATTTTCTTTCTGATAATTCCTTCTCAATTTACATTTAGTTAATTTATAGCAAATATGAAATCATTAATTTCTATCATAGTTATAAAGTAATATATAATATTGAGGAAATGCATCACGAATACTAGTATTGCACTTTTTAATTAGAAATACTTCATCTATCTATTACATACAAAAAGGAAATAGATACATATACATTGTTATACATTTCTAGGAATTTGAAAATACAAAATGAATTTTGTGTACTCACTCCTGAACGGGCTCAGCCCAACCAACCTTGGCCCGCCTCCTCTTCTCCCTCCTTCCCCTTTTCCTCTTTCCCGCCTAGGCCGTCTCCGGCCCAGCCTGCCCCGCCTTTCCTTCTCCCCTCTCTCCTTCTCTTCCCGCCAAGTCGGCCCGCAACCGTGGCCCAGCAAGTGCTCCCTCCTCCCCTTCCCTTCCCTTTCCTCTCCCTCTCCAATTCTTGGGCCAACCTAGCCACATGGCCTAGCACATCAATGAGGCCCAGCAGCGCCACAGCCCTTCTCCTCTTCTTCCCTTTCACTGACAAACAGGACCCGCCTGTCACCTTCATCTTCTCCAGTGCGTCAACGACGCACTATGCTGGGGTCGCCGCTGCCGCTGACCTCCTGCGCATCCCGCTATCGTCCCGCTGAAGCCCACCCCATCCTAGCTGTCGCCTGACCATGGCTGCCAGAAAAGATCTCCATCGCTGGAGATATTTTCCCCCACCTTGCCGTGGCTATAAATACCCAACGCCACTGTCGCGAAGCACCTCGCCCCGAGCTCGGGCTCCAGTCACTCCTCCTCTCCCGAGCTCCCTCTCCTCCTCTTCTTCGCCCCGCTGCTCTGCTCCGCCGCTTTGCCCAAGGCCGAGAACTCCGCGGACTACACTGAGGCCCAGCGCCTCTGTGCCGCGGGCGCCACCATGCCGACGACTCGCCGGAGCAGAGCACTGTCTACCGTCATTCCCTTCCCCTCCGCTTCGCCCTTTTCTTCCCTCCCTTTCCCTCGCCCTACTTTGCTCGCCCTGCATTCCACCGCCTCATAGCCCAAGCCGAAGCTCGCCGACCGGCCGAGCTCCCTCTCCCACCTCTAACTCTCGCCGCCGCCCTGCTCGCTCTCTTTTTCCTGCCGCGCCCTGCTTTCCTCATCACCTCGCTCCGCGCCACCACCCTCAGGCCGTCGCGCCGCTCAGAACCGGTGAGTTGCTGCTGAGCCCGCTCTCCCTCGCTCTCTCCCTCACTCTCCCTCTCTTTCCCTCCCCTCTTGCTCACTCTGTTCTGCTCGGACGGGATGAGGACGACCATGACATCCCAAAGCCGCTCGGTCATGTCATGGCACCCAATGGGGAAGCGCCATGACGTGCTACGGGTCCCACCTGGCAGCCACTGTCTCCATCTTCCCACTCTTCTGTTCGGAATGGTCTCTGTTCACATAGACCAAAGGCAAAGAGGCGAGTCCATGGAAAAGTGTGTAGGTCCGTTCCGCAGCACAGTGCAGCAGCCCAGCCCCACCAACCCTGACCCATGCATCAGCCACTAGGCTAGGGAGTAAATGCTAGGCATACACAGGAATTGTACACAGGAATCTAAAAGGTAAGCTTATTAATTATAGAAAAAATCCTAGAAAATTTGTAAATAAACTAGAGTCACCCTAGATCATACCTAGATAGTTTGCCACTCATTTTCATTAGATAAAATTGTAGAAATAATTTGCATGTTTCATCCATTCGCGATTAGTCGGTAAACTTTAATAATTTATATCTCTCTCGTTTTAATTCTGAATTCCAAAATTCTTGCACCATAAATCTTCTAAAATAAAACCCTACATAATCATACCATTTTACCTAATTTTTGGTGCCCATTTAAATTCTAGTTTGATTGCTTTTCCTTTCTATATTTAAATTAAAAAGTAGTTATAGTAATAGTCTTTCATCGTAGTAGTAGTAAACCCCGTATATTCGCGTATGTGCATGCGCCATGACACATAGTCGAATATATCCGTACCCAATCACCAAAAATAAGTAGATGCCTATACATACATAGGTATGCCCGATACCCGGGTATACGCCTATGTATGGCTAACCCTAACAACCTAGTTAACCAATACTAGTTATTCATGGGTATATACATATGCGTAGGCGTATATGCCACTATCCTTAGCCATAACCTAGCCCACCTAATCAACCCTAGGCATATACATATGCATGAGCGTATGTGTCACTAACCCGGTGGACCTGTAGAAAGCCTGACCAAGTCACCTTTCTCTTTCAGGTTCACATAATAGTGAACCCTAATAATGTGTTCTGGTTTTCCATCAGACCGACCACCCACCACAACCTAACCCATAGAAGCCCTACCTTATGGATGGAGTACGTCTATCCAAATCTTACTTCAGATTGACATAACAGTGATAACCGACCCATCTCCCAAGAGGACTAACCTGTGAGGGACCCACCGCGTTCATTCACTTAAAATGAGTGTCATCCACTTGACCAGCTCAATTTAAGCAAACCAACCTCAATGACTCCCCCAGGAGCGCACTTGGCAACTCCTCTTTAGGATTAGGTTGAGTATCATGCCACGATAGCCTCCACAACTCAAGAGTACATCTCATCATCAGAGTACACAATAATCTAGTAGAAAACATATATTACAAGTCTTATTGAATATTCTGAATTAATTATACAATGTAAGACTAAATGTAGTGTGAACCAAACGACTCTCTTACCAACATCGCTATGCTATGAATCAATTATATATCTAGCAACTGGTGGTCGCCTTGCCCATGGGCGTAGCCACCGTAGCTTGGATAGCACATGCCATTCACCCACTTTGCCACCAACAACAGGGTGAGATGGCCACCATTGTCCTATACCTGCAAAACAACTTAACGGTAGCACCGTGCATACATTGCGTACTTGCAGGACTTAATTCCAACATATAGTATTTGGTGGATGCATAGGATGATTATCAGGCATTTGTATATGTGCAGAAAACAATGGTGCTCAATAAGAGTATGACATGCTATGCTCAACTTTAGAATTAAAGCATTTATCATTGTAACCAAGGTGCTCATAGTCCATCATCCATCAACAATGCTACCATGGGTATAGAAAGTAGGAACAACCGAGTGATTCCGTCCCGAGGGACTTTAGGCTTTCAAGACTCTGCAGAGGTGTACAACTGTACCCACACGGAGAACGGGATGAACCTCTATACCCGAGTGACAGGTAAGGGTTGCCTCACGTCTCTAACCTTTCCCTAATCCGGCCAGAATATCTGATGAAAGGTTCGAGCAGTTTCCCGATCAATGTCCTGGACATTCTCGACCGACGCCAACCCCCTTGCCAGTTTCACAGATAAACCGGTCGTAACAAGTTACTTGGCTTGTCAACCCCATCCATGACATGTGGTTTGTACGGGTGGTTACTTGGACTCACTATCCCAATGAACGGTCCTTAGCTGCTCCGCGAGCTATGTCACTTGAGATCCCACACTTACAGTCACCTTACCCCTCACAAGATTAGAGAGTAACAAGGTGACCATCAGATTATATCTCAAGTTGAGGTTGGTCCCTTGAGGTAGGTTTTGGGAAACCAAAGTCTTTTGTAAAAAGCCTTTGTTTAGTGAAACAAGACGTTTTCAGAAAGGGGTTCAAATCAAAAGGTTTTGATACCTGTTTTGAAGACGTTTTGAAATCAAGTCTCTTTTGAAGGGTAAAGCCTTTGCAAAGCAAAATGGGGTTTTCCAAAGCATTTTCAAAGCGACACCCTTTGAAGCTAGAAGAGGTCAAGAGTTTATAAAAAAACCCTTTCGCAATCGTTTTGTTTGATAAATCGTTTATAAATCATTTTGGAAACAAATCGATTTTTGAAGAAGGTTCAAACTCTCTTTTGAATAGGGAAGGACCTACCAAAATGAATTATAGTTAACCTAGTCATATTTGATTACCTATGAATCAAGTTAATCCCCTCATTCATTTTAGTAGTTAGTTAACCCAGTGTAGCATCCTACACTTGCAAGCATGAGTTCCCTTCTCTTACTCGACTTCTACCGTTGCTAAGCAAGTAAGCAATTAAGCATTCCAAACCTTGTGGATTAAGTGAAGGCTCTAATTAGTTAATGACTAGTTCTAACTTAGTAAAGCATCATTAAGTTGTTAACCAAAGCTGCATGAAATACATAACTCATAATGAAACATGATAAGTATCCAAAATAGAGCTTATAATAGTGGGGTGCCTGCCTGTTGGAAGAGCGAGGTTTCCATTGCTTGGAACACACTTGGCGTCTCTCCGATATCGAGTACCTATATCTATGCACTTGTATGAGATACGTATGTATGCATGTCATCGTATGAATACAATAAATATGATGCCCATGTGTGCTATGATATGCTTAGACATGTGTGTGATTAACTACTAGGTACATGGTGCTAGGTGTGTGTAACATATAATTACTGTACTGTCGGTATGCACCGATGGACACTCCATCATAGCTCATGGACGCTCCGTCAGGTTTGGGACTTAGACATCTTCGGTGTTTAGTCCTCATCGGGCGGTCCTAGATAGACAACGGACACTCCGGTAAGAACTAGGAGCTCTCGGGTTTATCTAGACACCAAGCTCTATAATTCGGCGGATACTCCGCCAAATTATAGTATGTGAGACACAAGAGATAAGCTTAAGTGCATGGATGCAGCTAGATGATGCATAAAACATGTCTCATAAGCATCGCATACTCAAAGCAAGCTAACAAAGCAAGTTCTATAGCTTCTAGACACCTAGAGAATAAGTTGTCTATTTAGTACACTATAAATGCATTATTCTTAGTCAAAATTAAGATATTTACTTTGGTGTCAAGATCATGCCTAGATGATAGAGAATATCCTAAAGAACACAACAAAACTTGTTTCACAATTTTCCGAGTTCAAATGCATCTTCTATAACCTTTACAAGTTGGGGCTGTGCTGCTGTGGTACAGCGGACAGTCCGCCAGGGACGAACGCGTGCGCCAGAGCGTTTCGCTGGGACGAACACTGGCGCCGACGGACAGTCCGCGAGAACGACGGACAGTCCGCGAGAACGACGGACAACTCAGGTGTAAAAACGTTGGAGATGATTCCTGGGGCATTTGGGCTCCAAATCGAGTGTGGTTTATTTCTATGGCTTACTAGTGATGTAGGGAAGCTTCTACAAGTGATCGATGGGCCATGCGTGGGCTGTGCTGAGCTCGACCTCATCCATGGTGGTGGTGGTGGTCATGGATGGAGCAAGAACTCAATGGGGTTGGCCAAGGGGATCAGGGAAGGTGACCTTGGGCTTTGGGGATGTGCTCACCATGTCAAGGAGGGTCTCCAACTGTAGTATCTTGCGCCGGAATGGCTTGGGGAGTAGATCAATCTTGGGGGCTCCTCCATGTCTTGAGCTTGAAGAAGATGAAGCTTGGGGCTGCCTCCTTCATCTCCGGCGAGGTTGACGGCGTGGGGAAGCAGTAGCTCGCCGGTGACGACCTCCAGCAGTTGTTGGGCGCCATCCTCCTCTTCCTCTTCTTCTTGTTCCTCCTCTTCCTCTCCTCTTCTCCCTTCCCTTCTTTCTTTCCTTTCTCGGTTGCTGAACGTGAGAAATGAGAGAGATGGAGGGGGAGGGATGGTGGTGGTGTGGTTTTGTGTGAGTGATGTGCTGACATGCGGGCCTAGGTGGGGTGTGTGTGTGACAACGCAACACCATGCATGGGACAGGTGTCGACTGACATTGACGGACAGTCCACCATAGGTGACGGAAAATTCGCCAGTGCCCAACCGTGTCTGACAGACTGACTGGCTGTGCAAGGGTTTCGGCAGACAATCCGCCGTGACGGCAGACACTCCGTTACGGGCTAGCCAAGATTATCCTAAGTTTGTGAGATGTCCTGACTGATGGTCCGGCGGTGATGCCGGACGATCCGCAAACTTGGTAGTGCTCAGTTTTGGGTTGGCCTAGGCACAAGCCAGATCCTAATTTGGATTAGAGATGCACACTTGGATGGTCAGAGATGACTGCCTATATTGTAAAGGTTTTCGGGTCATTACACAACCCATCTAGGATCATTGATTGCTTATGCTTGTTTTACATGCCTTGCTTGTTATTTTTCCTTGTTTGTGTTTCCTTGCTTGTCGATGCTAGACCACGTAGGATAAAAGCCGTGAGAGAACCCAATGGAGTCCAGAAGACAGGAACATGAGACACAGGAAACGGAGAAAGATATAATCGTCAACGAATGGAGGCAAGTCCTAACACCCACCTACTCCTGCCCTCTACACCACATGCCACCTTATAACCACTTCCTTCCACCACCACCATACACTGCTAACCTCCACCATAAATCCTCCACCATCCATCTCCACTAAAGAAATAACCCAACCTATACCACTTGGAACCCCTTATGAATAAATGAAACTATAATTATGAACTTGATCATGATAATATGATAAGGTAATGGTTACCTTAATGTGATATGAGTATTATGAACTTGAGAATATTAACTATGAAACTTAAATAGTAAAATTTGACTAAACCCCGACATTGAATGAGTGGGGGTAATTTATGGAGGTAAATTACCTTGGTAGGAGTACCTGTAGAGGATTCCTGTGGGAGATACTCACCTCGATCACATAAGGTCCAGTTCGTAGTCCCTCTCACCTAGTGAGATATTACGTACAACCACATGTCTATATGGGTAGACTTGATCTCACACCCCGATAGATTGAAGTACATATACTTTCTACTAGGAGGCCAGTGTTGGCAACGGAATACAGGAGCTGACACGAGGGATTGGTTTTCTTCCATGGTCCGGTTGGCGTGGATGCTATATGATCTTCCACGTTAAGCTTTTGGTTTTTGGCCGCGTTCGAGCCCTTGATTTTCTTGGCCATGTTGGAGCCATGTTTTCTTTTGTGATGATTTGGTATCATCACGTTGGGGGGATTTGGTATCTTTCCGGTTTTGTGTTTCCAACCCCTGAGAAGCCATAGTAGAGTTATATGGACATCTAAGGAGGCGTCCAATCGGGTACGGGATCTCATTAGACCTATCTAAGGCATGACAATGGTGTCGGACTGTGTCTATCTTTTGGAGAAATTTATACACCTCTACAGAGTTTATTAAATCTATTCGAATATCCATGTCCTTGGAATGGGAAAATGCTAGGATGTGATAATATGATTAGACTTCCACAACTATGATAATCTAGTAAGATGTGTTTAACTAATTTGGTATTATAATGAACAACAGTAACTGGTGAGATTGGTAATACTCTACCAGGGCCCAACCTATAATTATAACTGCTTCACCCTACTACTTTCACCTCAACCACCATAACCACCTCCACATATGGCCTTCCCTTTCCACCTAAACTCCACCCAAAGTTCAAGATGGTGTTGCTCAGCGGATACAAGGCACTTGGGACTAGCTGTGGCGGTATGACCCCCGGTACCCATAGGATAAGGCATGGGTCGCACCATCAGAGGTGGCCTAGCCCACAAGATCAAGGCATGTGGCGCACGACACTAGTCGGCATGCACCGCAAGGCTACAAGAAGATGTGATTTATTAGATATTGTATAATACCAAATATGATACTTTTCTTATAACCCTACCCCTCTAAAGCATATAAGAAGGGGCAGGGGTCCCCTACTCGATGTCCCGATATGGATCCTAGGCTTAGCCTAAGACATCTGATCATACGCAATACAACCCACCGAAAGACACAGGACGTAGGGTATTACTCCAAGTCAGTGGCCTAAACTTGTCTAATCCCTGTCTCTTGTGTCCTGTGTCACCATCCGGTTTCCTCATGTGTACCTCCACCGATTCATCTACTACCATGGGCATACCCTTGGTAGACCGCCGGACGTATTTCATCAACACCTGGGAGTGGACCTTGCTATGGGAGAGGCAAAGGACCTTGAAAACAACATCAACACTAGTCATTGATTCCAACCCATCAGCAACAGGTTCTGCTCTCATAGTTTCCATAGCTTTCTACAAAATTCAAGCAGTAAACATTAGGTTATAGAAGTGGAAGAGGACTTCAAATGAAAACCCAAGAGATTAGTTCATAACAAGTGCTATCGGCTTTTGTTAGGTGATAGCAATGTAGATCTAATAGCCGATGGTCATAGAACATGATATAATGCAATAAAGGGATAAACAATTAAACACAGTTGCATTGATTGGTTGATAAAAGTAAAATATCCCTGCATTGGCTGATTAACCAAGATGAAAACAAGACAATCATCAAAGAGCTGATATACTTGTAAGAAGATAAGTCATAAAAGCAGAGGCTATCGGCTATACAACCGATATAGAGAGGTTAAAGGTATAGCATGCACACAGTCGACTATTTAATATAAATAAATCTATAAACAGATCATATCCAATCTATTATCACTACCAACAGTTCAAAGATGATGCAGCACTGGCAAAGATAACAAACTAAAGCTTAATAAGTCAATAGATCTATTTATACTTCAACAGAGTCATGAAAGCATGCTATAAGTGAAACACTACCCCAGCTCACTTTTCTCCCGACGGTGCAAACCTTTCCCCTCGGCTGCGCACCTTTCGCCAGGGGCACGTGAGCATCGCTCGCGTGCGCTCAAAACCCGTCCGGGAAAGTCTCTCGCGTCGGTGGGCACCGTCACGGGCAGCCTGACCCCGAATTGTGGCGCCATCCACGCACTGCAAGTGGGCAGCTGACCCACGTAGCAGAGAAACAAGCGGCGCGGGCAACCAAAGAAAGCGCGCGGGAGGGGCCGAATTATTTCCGCACGCACCACAGTGACTTCACTTTCCCCAAACTTTTCATCTTCCACCGAGCTCCAGCCATCCGCTGCCCCCAACCCTATCCTCGACCTGCACCTCACCGCCTGAAGCCATCCGGCGGTCGCAGTGCCTTTCCCCTCACTGCATTGCAGCCATGAGCCGTCCCCATCCCCATCCCCTCTCCTGCTCCTCACCACACCACAGACAGTCGTCGCCGCATCCATCGGCTGCCGCCACCCCTGCCACTTGCGCCGCCGCCACCAATCCCTCCGCGTTTGTTCCTTGTCTCGCCGCTGCAGTGGCAAGCAGGTTAGCCTTTTCCCGTTTATTCTCTCCCTCTGAACTCATCCCCTAAGAGGGGCTTCAGATCTGATCTGCATACCCATTAGTGTGTAGGCTATTGGTGCCTGGGATTTTGCGGGGACCACCTAGAAATTTGTTGCTGCTGCCATACACCAGCTGAAGCATTGACGGCAATGTGTAGTTCTGCTCTTTCTTGATGAAATTTGTTCTTCCTTGTATGGGGAAAATTCTATTCTTTTTTGTTTGTTTGTTTTGGTCTGAAGCAAATTGTGCTTGTTTAATTTACACCAGTTTTTGTTTTTAGTTTTGGTCTGAAGTAAATGAATCATGAATGGTTCCTTTTTTGTCTTGTTTTGGATGTAGGGAGGGATTGGAGATGATTCGTCTCATGCCAACCAACTTGGACAACAACGATGGTCATTGAATAGCCTTGTATTGTGTGGTGAGTAGCCTACTCAAAACATGTGTGCTGGATGTGTATTAGTAGCTGCATATTGTCATCCAAGAACCTGGTAGGAAGCACTAAGAGTTTCTTATATGTTGAGGTGTGGGAGCAAGTCCTGTGTTCTGAGAGAGCTGCAGCAATTGTGGTGAGGCAGAAGAACATGAATCCATGATGCCGGAGTAGAATGGGCATGTCGATCGACATGAGTGCTTTAACAATGTCACCTCAGTCAGTTCCTAATTCTTTTAATGTACTATGCATGATGATGATTCAGTACACATTTATTTTGTCGGATGCAAATGTTGATGTAAAGGCATTCTCCTATTGATGTGTATTTTATCCTCACTAAGCTGTGCCTTATTACAAACATGCAGCTTCTGCATAGTGCCATCCAACACCCTATGTCCAAGGCCTTCCCCATCTTTGCAACACAATGGTGATATCCCTGGTTGTGCTTGGTTCTGCTGTATGGTGCACAGATTATTTTTGTCTAATGCAACTAGCTATGTGTTATTTACAACAATTGGATAGGAAAATTTCCAAAATGAGATAAGCTTCTTGGTAATTACTAATATTCAACATATTCAGAACTGGCCAATCAAACCAGGAAAATTAAAAAATGAGCTGAGCTCCTTAGTAGTTAATAAAATTATAAGATCATTAACTCTGTAGTCTCTACCCCCAAATCGATCATGCCAATACTCACTACAACTGATGTAAATGCGTTGCATGTGTATCGGTACTCTCTTTTTTTATGGACCACTCCTCACTTCATCCAAGTTTATTCTAGCTGTATCTATCTAGCTTTTCTAAATGTAAAACCTGATGCCTACTATGGGTGAATATACTCATTTCTAATATCATACTAATATGGGTGAATTCTTTTATAAAACAAATTTGGGTTCTAAAACTGATTTTTGGTGTACAGTTTTTATTAAGTATGCACTACTGTTCATTGTTGGTGCAACTCATGTTAGCTCTAGGTGACCTGTACATCATCTGATTTCCATGGTGTTCTTTATTCTTAGTTTGAAGTGCCTATTGCCCAGACTATGCTTAAGAGGTAAATTGATCTAGTTCTCTATTGTTGCCATTTTTTTTGCCTACAGAACTGGTTTCTGCCTTAAAAATTACAGATCCTGTATTTGGCAGTAGTGGTATTGGTGCTTCTAAAGTAGTTGCTAGTCACATTATTCTTAGAAAACAAATCTGCACAATCATTCTTAGATTAGAAATCTGCATTATCTCAACATATATTGGGCGTGTGGTGCAGCACCAGTGGTGAGCATCACCCTCACCCTTTCAATTCCTGGTCCTTGCTAATCTGGTCTTAATTTGTTTTGGGAGAGAACTAAATCTCAACATATATTCTAACGACCGGTTTTTGTACCCTTCTAAGTGAATAATATATGCGTTGTATCTGCAACTTACAGAAGCTTGGATTTTTCCAACTCAAAGTTCTTGCCACTGATCCTAGAAGACTAATGCCAAGCTGCAACTGCTGAGGTAATTTTAGATAGTAGTTCCATGTAATTTCATTGATTCTCTGACACTACCCCAAACCAATTCTTTCCTAATAGGAATCATATAAGAAACATTCTCTAAGTGTCCCAGATTTATTTTGCATGACTCTGATTTTTTATCTCATATATCTTGCTTGAAAGTTGGATACCAATATTTTTTTTACCATGTGCTGCAGACATTTTTGCTTTTCGCCTGAGGTAAATCGTTTACACCAGTTGCATAGGGGAAATCATAGTTTGATGTTTGATTGAGCTTGCTTCGTCAACTTAACTCTGTTCCAGTGCTGCTGCCATCTTCCTTCCTGCCACCCTCAAATCATATAGACATCGTGAAGTACTAGTTGGTAAGTTCTTAATTTCTGAACTTTTTTAACCATCCTATGTGACCATCACTCAAAACTATGATAATGTTCTTCCTTCTTTTATTTTCACCATATGGCTAAACTGCTTTCTGTATTGAGAAATAACTTGAGTGTCTATACTAAGATTGGTGCCATTTATAGTGTTTGCACAAGTATCAGATTGTCTATACTAAGATTGGTGCCATTTGCAATGAAACACTAATAAATAGATTGTATATACTAGATTTGTTTTTGTTGTCTTACATGCATTTTTTCCCGCTCCAAGGACTTATGGCACTTATCCATGGACTTTCCAATAATTTCTCTTACTTGCATAGACAAGTCCTTTGTCAATTATTATTTTTATCTTATTTGGTATACTCTCTCACTGATGCTAAAAGACTAAATTTGGACAATAAATACTGAACTTTATTGGGATAGTTTTGTTTCAGTGAATGGAATTGGGGCGTGAATACTGAAACACATCTAACTTTTTGTACAGCATGGCACAATAATCTGACTATCTGAAGCAAATTGTGCTACTTGTACAGAAGGTGGGAAAGGGGAAGCGTTGATTTTAATTATATTTGCTTGAGCTCCAATTGTCGATCTCAGATTTGTCCAGGTGCTGCTGCCATCTCCTTCCATACCTCACTTAAATGATAGACATTTTAAATAGCCAATAAGTTTTTCCTCTGATATCTTGCCTTACATCACTATAACTGTGATGACGTTCTTCTCATAAAAAATTGAGACTTTAGCTGTTGCAAAATTAGTAGGGTGTGATGACATTCTATGGACTGCTTATGTGTGTGATAAACTACTTGTCATTACTAGTTGTTTATTTGGTCTATAGAAAATTGTTACTGCTAATTATCAGGTTAATTTTTTTAATGCTTTAGTTACCGTTAGAATGCTTGTTAGTTACTGTTTTAGCAGGCTGTACTTCGGGTACAATTCTACTTTGGTCAATTATCTGATTGCAGCCTTATGCACAAAATATGTATGAATCATATTGGTACTTTGCTTGCAGCTCATTTGTCAAATGGTTCAAATAGGCATACCACCAGAATTAACTTGCCCTTTTGAATCACAATAACTGTTACATCACTGGTGATACGGTTACCAGCCTACAACTAATACCATTCTGATTTTTTTATGTTCCTACAAGTATTGATTTACTATATACGCACCAAACATGAATATAACTCTTGTTTCCATCTTTCATGGTTCATGTGCCAAATGTAAATATATTCAGATCATTTCTTTTTTATGTAGAGGGCAACTGAAGATGGATCCTCATGTTTCAGCAAACCTGGACCACAACAATGATGGCATTGACTAGTGATGGTTGGAAGTATTTTGTGGAGCCAGCATATTTGTTCATGGTAATATGCATTTGGGCTGCAACCAGCATGTTTGATCAGCATGTGTGCTACGGAACAAAAGTATTTTGGTAGCAACCATCAGGCAGCGATCTTTGATCGGCCTGTCTGGTGGAGCAGAAGTATTGTGGTAGTAACCAGTATGCACAAACCTTTGATCGTGTCTTGTAGCTGTCTTGGTTGTGCTGCAGCATAGACTATAAATATTATCTAGCTACTGCCATCTAGAATGTATAGACTATGTTGGTTGTGCTGTAGCTGTCTTGTAGCTCATGCTGCCTCTGATTTATGACTTAGGGAGATAGTAGCTTCGTACTGAGAGTTGTATGACTTATCTAGCAACTTAGGTTCACTGCTGACTTGTAGTTGCTTCATGTATGACTTAGGTTGGCACATGTTGCCAGATGTATGAATTTTATTGATGATGATATATGTATTGAGACATTTGAATATAACATTTATCGCCTTCTTATGGTTGAATGGTTCATTGAGCTTATGTGAAAAGGATTGGCTGTGGTTTGAATAGTCCAATGAGCTTTTATTAATATTAAAGATGTGGTTTACTGACGTGAGCCTTCCCTGACTGTACTGTAACCGGCAGGGAAAGTCTGAACCTTCCCTGACGGTATGTAGCTGACAGAGAAAGTTTGAATCTCCCCTGACTGTGAAGTAGCCCATAGAAAAGATTTTTCCTGACAGGAAAGGAAAAAACGTCAAGAAAACTCTCTCCTGACGGCAGTAACCGTCACAGAATGGTCCCTGACGGTTTTCCGTCAGGGAAGCTACACTTTCCCTGACAGTTGTTTCCTAATGGGTTATCCCTGACGGTAACCGTCACGGAAAGTCTTTCCTGACGATTTTAGGTACCTTCCCTGACGGTTTCGTCCGTCACAAAAATTTTTTGCTGGGGTAGTGAAAGCACAGGCCATCGTCTATATAGCCGATGGGAAGCATAGCAAACGAACAAGATCATATCTAACCATATACAGATTCATTAACTAATAATTTCTAATCTAAAGCACTATCAGTGAGGGTCGAAACTGATACAGATATGATAGTGGATAATAGATTTTGATCTTACTGGTCAATAAACCTACTTAAGGTCAGATAAGCCTTGAATGCATACTATGTTTGATCGGGATCGAGATAAAACAGCCAATCTAGCATAATCCATCGTCAAAAAAGGGTTCAAACGTGATGTAGCAAAAAGACGACAGATTGATATGATGACGTGCCGATCTATGTCGATCCCGACCAGGTAAATTGGTGATATTACTAAAATTGGTAAAGATACCAAAGATAGCAAGATCGATAATCGGTGAATCTTCCAAAAACAACAAGGAAACCCTACTAATCTCTAATAGATTCGATAACTGGTGATTTGATATCAAAACCGAGCAAGAGGCCATAAAAATGTAGCCTTACTTAATCTAGATACAAATCGATAACTAACTAGGATTAAACCACGTTAGAGATCGAAGCGATGCAACCTAACAAGATAAAAAACTAGTCGTGATGGTACTTACAGCAAATCGGAGATCGACGCGATGTAGCCCTGCCTACCAAAGAAGACGTCAAGATTCTATGTTATTCCTACTCCTAAGGTTTGTGGCGTGAAACATATTTGTATTGATTGTGATTGATGTACATTACAATAGCCGGGGTTACATATTTATACCCTGCGTCCAAATATGTGTCCTAGTTGAATGAGACTTATTACAAAACTTGGAAATAAAACAAATATCCTAATTTAGATAAATTGGACTCCAAGCTTTCCTTCTTGATAGAGTCCACTTCTTTCGTGCTTTAGCCCATGCCAATTAACCCTGCCTTCTCGTGCTTGTCGTTGACTTATTCTGGCTTTGTGGGCTCAATCGCTTTCGGGCCGATTCTGTGTGCAACGTAGTTTTCAGACGCTTTCCCAAATCTTGGGCTTCCCGTATACCATTCCAAAATTTAGTGTAAACACATCTAGATCAACAAAGTCATCTTCTAAAGATACATCAACAACTTGATGCCTTTTACTTCTTCTAGTCTCCATCTACAAATAAAAGCATTATGCATATAATTAGAAACATAGTTAACAAATTTAGAAATGGAAAAATGTATAAAGAACAAAACATTAAATTTCATATAACATATTCTCTACTACAATTAACAAAGAATGAAACTAAAATATGGCTACAATAGAATTAAGATAAAATTAAAGTCAAATACGGGTAAACTACACTTAACGTAAACAATACACTAATACAACCACATCATAGCAACCAAATAAAGAAGATAGAACGCTACTAGATAAATATCAAATTATTTAACCTAGAAAAAGAAAATAACATCTGATGAGTAATTTAATTAAACAGATACAACAAATCCACAGTATCATACAGTATTAAAAAAGGACCGAATAGACTACCTATTTCAATTTTCAAAACAAATCTTTACAACTACTGAAAGTACGCCGACAATGAATTCAGGTACAGACTTCTAAATTTCAGACAAACATGAAAGAGATGAAATGCTTTCAGAAAATAGTGAAACTATGTGGACAATTCATTCAAGTTTCGACAAAGTTTGCAGGCAGTACCAGATACATAAGTAGTCCACATGAAATCCATCATCCAAAAAAGTTCACAAGCACTGCCAGTAAAACCATGACCAACAAAATAATATGCAGCTAGTGGAATTAAGCTATGACGAGATAATTAGATTAGATAGAACGCACTATAGATAAAATTAGACTATGACGGACAGTCCAGTAATATATATGAAAATTAAACTACTCCTACCAACCAGAAGAATTATACTACTACAAACCAATAAGCATCAACTGATCATCAGCAACAAAAGAGAAAATCACAAACAGAGCAAAAAACTACACCGAAACACAATCATAGCAACATGGGATCATAAACAATAAATCAATAACAAGCCACATCATAAACGGCCATTTATTCATAACTAAACTCTAATAACAGAAATGGGACAATATATCAACTAAAATATGACATAAACTGAACCAGGATTCAAGTAAACATACTGAATTAACACAGAAGATGCCTGAATTAAACTGAACCTAAAAACAAGAATATACGGTACCCATTAAACCTAGAGCATAATTGAAAAATCTACTTAAAATACAACCACATCATAACAAACTAATACTAAGCACAAATTAAAAATGCAGAAATAAAAATTTCAATAATGTAGGATACCTAAACATTCAAATTATCTAACCAAAGTAACATCATAATAAAAAATAACCATGATATAATACAAACTAAAAAATAATGAAATACACAACCTGATAAAAACACAGATAGGTACAGACACATACCTTAGGAGATTGGCAGATCCAACATGCACACGTACAACAACGGCGAAATTAGAGCTAGCCATGGAAAAGGGGAATCACATCATCCAATCAAATCACAAAAAAAGCATCAGCGGCCAACACCGAAAAAGGATGACAACATAATCAGGCAAAATGACCTACCTTACGCGAGAATCCAATCCAACCTTAGAGGTCCACAACCAAAGGGAAATCGAAAATACATAACAAATCAGAGGAATAAAACGAAACCACAGTCAGATTACATCGCTATACAACTAAAATGAACAGATCGACGGATGAAAGGGAGAAATCAAAGGAGAAAACACGAACCCTAGCTCGTCGCCCCGAAGTCACCTCGCGTCGCCGCTACAATCCCGAGACTGAGACGAGAAATGAAACGAAACGCACCAGAAATGAAGCGCACCAGAGACCAGAATAAAAAAGGATGACAACAGAATCAAGCAAAATGACTTACCTCACGCGAGAAGCCAATCCAACCTGCAGAGATAGAACAACAACAAAATCAGAGCTACACATCCAAAGGGAAATCGAAAATACAGAATAATTCAGTGGAAAAATACGAAACCACAGTCAGATTACATCACCATACAACTAGCTTGACCAGATCGACGGAGGAAAGGGGAGGAATCCAAGAACAAAACACGAACCCTATCTCGTCGCCCCAGAGTCGCTTTGCGTCGCCTCTGCAAACCCTAGACCCAGACGAGAAAACGAAACGCAAAGAAATGAAGCAGCGGTCGCAACCATTCCAATCGAAAGGAGAGAATAAAGGTGCGATTCTCAAAAATCCAAACAGTACAGGCTGACACACGGGACCCACAAAACAGCGAGCCAAACAGACACAAAAGAGACTGACGCACCAGATCAAACCACGGCAGCATCCAACAGCTGCAAAATCGAGCGACGCAGCCAACAGAATCACTCGAGTGAGCTACAGATTTTTCGTATAGAAAAACCCCAACAGAAACCTTTGGGATCAAGAAATGGCTTCTGAAAATTCCTTCGAAATTCGTTTGGATGTACGCTGCACAGCGAACACCAACCTCCGTTTTGTACTTGTACTGCAGGTTGGTCTATAAATTCTGCTCAACCAAAGAGAATAATACTTAATTCAGGACTCAGTTCTCACATCCCTGATGCATTGTGGCGAGATTTGGTTGTGATTAGTTGCCTGACTTGCATTGTGGCGAGTATAACACTTGCCAAGCGGTGGACAAACGACGCAGGTGATCAATATGATCACCTCAAACTGATGAAAGACACGAGAACATCAAGAAGGAAATGATCTGTGCTGATGTTGCAACGAACTGGTCAACTGTATACTAAGAGCGTGGCTAATAATACAAACGGTTGTTGGCTATCAGCCCAGCCATATAGTAGTTGGCTATTAGATCATATTTTATCATTAATACATAGTTTCTTTTTTTTTCTCTTTTTTAAAACTCGTGCATCAACTAGTTGTAAACTTATAGTCCACTTCTCTTCTCTCTTAATCATCCTAGAATCCACTTATAACTTTTTACTATACTTTAAGGTTATTCTCTAAGATCATAGTCTCTGCTCTGGTTGATGGACTAGTCTATCTAATATAATATTATAAAGCAAAATGTTTCTTTATCTTTCATTGCTCATAGCCGGCCATCTAATAGGGATCTGAAGGACTCGATCTCTCCTATGTCTGTACAAGTTAGAGTATTGTGTCTAATCATGATGCAGAGTCTGATTCGAAAATGAGTTGTAATACAAAGTGTTTTCATGATCCACCACTCTCTCTCATGTCCATACAAGTTAAATGTTGAGGCATGTGCAGTCTGATCCTAAAACAAATTAAAACACATAACATGATCATTTATAAATCTCTAAACTTTTCATGTCCATATGAGTTAGAGCAGCACATGTCCCTGGAACAAAGTTCGATTCACAGGTGAATTGACATGATCCCTGGAACAATTGCAGGTACATGTCGATCTTGACCACGGCGTTCTTGGTGCTGGAGTCGAAGGAGTGCGTCCTGAATAGACCTGCCTGCTCCACCAATGACCGCCAGCTCCCTGACCTCGTCAAAGAATGCGTCCTTTGCCTGGACGACGAGGTAGCTGCCGTTGTGCTTACCCGCCGTGAACACTATGTTGAGGGAGAGTATCACCGCCAGCTCCTGCTGCTCCGCGAAGGGGTAGAACCCCTGCGCGCGCCCCACTGCCGGCGACGCCGCGTTGGGACCCTCCGTCAGTGGGTCGTCGATCATGTGCATGTCGCCGAAGCCCACGTTGGGTCTCCCGGCAGCGGCGTCGTGCCCCTCGCCACACGCACCCCCGTTGCCGGGCTCCCTGCTGTTGCCGTCACGATGTCGTGCATGTAGAACCGGAGGTGCGTTGTGTCAGTGGTGGCGGCGGCAGCGAGCGCCATGGAGATAAGTATCAGTTGGAGCTGCACGGTACTAAGCTTGGTTTTGGCCATGGTGTGATAAGGGAGAGAAGGACGACAAAGGGGCTTTCTACTTGAACCGTGGAACGCAGCATGTGCTTATACAATTCGTCGGTCAACAACACGAGTGAGAGGCTGCACGTCCCTGTTGGAATAGATTTTTAGGATTCCCGATTTGAGGGTTTTATTTAATTTTCGATTAGACCAAGAAGGCTATAACAATACAATACATGTATGAGCCTACCGAAACATTAATAAGAAGCCTGCAAGCCCATAGAAATATGATATGCACAAATAAATGGCAGAAGCCAAAATTTAAACTGTTTCTGGATGATATATAACCCAGAATTTGATAATATTAGCGTGAACATTGAGTCTCATTCTTCCATTGGTTCCAAAGAAGTTTGGCCGTCAATTCCAATAAGAACACGCCACGATTCATTTCTCACATAATAACCAAAAAAATTCCCAGTTCGGAGTGAGTGTAAACGCTACTGTGAAGTCCAGCCAGTATACTTCGTCGTCAGCATACCGGTCCTTTTTCATTGGAAGAACAACTCTGCTGGGAGCCAAAGAACTCTGGTGGTCCGTTTTCGTCGGCATACCAGCGTACTCAGTCCGAGACCGTGGGCTGCAGGTTTACCTCTTCGAGTGTCTCCTAGAGGTCGACGTATTCGCAAAGGACTTGCATGGTGGGTGCTCCGGTAATGTCACGGACCCAACGCCGCTTGAACATGGCGTCCTTGACCGTCTACTCCGTTGATTAATTTATGTTTGTTACTCCCTCCATTCCAAATTATAACTCGCTTTAACTTTTTTGGTTCATCCACTTTGATTTTTTTGATTCATCCAATACATAATAAAATGGATGAACTAAAAAAGTCAAAGCGAGTTATAATTTAAAACGGAGGGAGTATATAATAATAAGGCGTGCACACATATGTATTCCAAGACCCAAAGCTTACAAATCTCTAACCAAGTTTTAGGGCCCGTTTGGTAGGGCTTTAGATTCTTGCAGAAACGTTTCGGATACAGATTCTTTGACGAAACGTGTTTGTGGTGAATTGGAATCACTTTACGAAGTCATTTGACTGGCAATCTGGATTCTGATTAAAAAAATCATTTAAATAAAAATATGTTCAAAAAATTCTAAACTTTTTTTGTGGTTGGAGAACAACTTAAAATAAAAAACATATTAACTTGTTGCACTAAAAAATAATTAAATGAAAAAATGATCCAAAAAGTAAGAAGCAATAAGATGAGAATATGAGTGAAACTAGCCTCCAGCCGTTTCGCATGTGTATGTAGAAATGGTGAAATGTTTCAGTGTCGAACCACTCGCTGAAAATACCCTTTAAAGTGATTCTGCTGATTCTCTTCAGAAACTGAAACGTTTCTCACATCCAAACCGGTATATGTATATCAAATAAGGGAAAAATGAAAGGCTAAAGTCTAGGCGTGCGTGGAAACCGGAGCAAGTGAAATGACATCATATATTCAGAAAATTGAGAGTTTGTTGTCGGTGGTCGACATTAATTGCAGTGTGCAACCGAGCCTGTTGTATTTGGGACCACGTAAATTATCCTTATAATATATAAAGTCATCCAAAATATTTCGATGTACCGCGTTGAGGGAAAAAAGCATCGTTTCTATCAGCCTGTGCGGATCCCGTGCCCGTCCACGCTGCTCACCAAATTGTCGTTGCACGTTTCCTGCTGAAGGAAAATGTCGTTGCACGTTTCCTGCTGACGGAAACCCGCGCATGCCCGTAAGAAAGTCAATAATAGAGCAAGCACTTAGCTATAAGTCACGTTGGAAGAGCTAAGCTATACAATAGTTAGTCTCCTATTTATATACAAACTTTTTATTACTTGATGTTTTTATTCTCTTTTCTATTACTCTTCACATACATCTCTATTGGAACCCACTACTGCTTCTGTGCCCAACTTGTTGTATGCATGAGAGCCAAGTTCTCTTATCTCTTCTCCCTTCTCTCATCTACGCGTTCTTTCTGCCTCGTCCCGCCCAAGCTAGATCTCACTCCCTCTCTCGCTCCGTTCATCGAGCTTCATACTTATGGAATCTCCAACTGTTCTCTAGGAAGTTTAGGCTTCATGCCCTATCACCCAGATACACACAAGCTTACTATAGTCTGTATACTTTATATATACTCTTAAAATGCCAAAAAGTACTCCCTCTCCCCTTTCCCCGACTCCCTTTCTGTTTACACCAAAATTTGGGAAGAAGAATACGGTAACTCGAAGCTTTCAAGATTGTGTCAATCAAGGAATCGATTGCATAAGGATCGATATCAGCTGATTCAGATGCGGTACTCGAATCGGCTCTCTTCGAATGACGTCAGTAGATAACGACAATGAGCTACGGTTGGCGTCGAGAAATATATGTCGGACTCTACAAAAAGGAAAAGATTATGGTCCAAGTTATCTTAAGTTAGGAATGTTTTCTTTTATACCAAAGATTGTAATGAGTCGTACTTGAATAGGATTCATGCTTAGGCTCCGGGTATAAATATTGGACCCTGGCTATTGTAAAAAGGACATCAATCCAATCAATACAAATTACTTTTTTCAGCTTTACGCCAACCCTTAGGAGTAGGAGTAGTGTAGATCTCGGCGAGTTCTTCAACAAGCAGGGCTGCATCGGTCCGGCCGATCTCTGGCTTGTCTGTAAGTACCGTCATGACTTATACTTCCATTTGTAAGACTACATCGGTTAAGTTCGACCTCCACTGTGAACTCTAGTATAAGTTAGTTGTCGATCCTTATCTAGTTCAAGTATGGTTGCATCGGTTAAGTTCGACCTCCACTGCTCGAATTCGATCAAGGTCAAGTTATCGGCTCTGCCTAAGGGTGGCATCCTTCGGGTAAATTTATTAAGTTACCAATCATGCTGATGTTCCTATTGTTATTAGTTTTCAGCAACATCAACCTGTCCAGTCGAGATCAATCTAGATTAGCCTCATATCCTTTTAGTCCATCGTTTGCTTTATTACAATACGATGTTTCTTACTTTGAGCGATGAGTTATGTTTCATCGGCTGTTCTACTTCGATCTTGATCGTGCATAGTACGCGGTTATGGCATGTCTGATCTTGAGGAGGTTTACTAGCTAGTTAAATCTGGTCTATAGTTCGCTATTATGGATGTAACGATCCGATCGATCTCCACTGATGGCACTTTAGATCGGGGGATGCTAGTTGGTAGATTTATTTTCGATCAGGCGTGACCTTGACTGTTTGCTATGCCTGCATCTGCTAAATAGCCAATCGCCCACACTTAACGCCTATAGTGTGTTTCTATGATTCTATTAAATGTGAATAGATCTGTTTAATTTGATGGTTTGATTTGTTGTCTTTATTACGGCTGCCATCGATCCGGTCGAACCCCACTGTTAGAGATAGCAGGTTAAGTCTGATGAGTTCATAGATTTGTCCATGTTAAATAGTCGATTGTTTACATGTTGTATTCTATTTTCTACCTGAATCGGCTATTTCAGCCAATCCGCTTAAGCTTTCACACATATAGCATGTCTTTCGAAAAGCCTGTCAATGTATAGATAGTTTTACGGATTCTTCGGTTTTAGTTTGTTATTATCATCAAAGCTGCCATCGATCCGGTCGAACCTCACTGTTGATGGTAACAGATTAAATTCAAAGCGTTTGTAGATCCATTTGTACTAAACAGTCGATTTGTTCGCATGTTATATCCTTTCTCGTTAGATTCATCGACTCAATGCCTTACACTGGTAATACCTACCTAGCTGATGATTTTACTTATATCTGCGTGCATTGTACTTGTAAACATAAAATCAATCATAACCCATGATCTTTATAGTCCGCAACAGCCGATTTCTTCGCATATCGGTCGTTTAGTCGATTTTTCCTATCTGGCTACTCCCGAAACGGCACACTTGGAACTGTCTAGGCAAAACTAGCATGTTCCACCTTAAATTACTGATAAAGTTTCTCTCCTTGTTAATTGCAGGTCAAATTGACTGGCACGCCTCGGGAGAAATTCGCAGGATCAGCTAGCCCTGCGTTGAAGCCAAGTGGATCTCTAGCCTTGCTCCATCAAGCAGATCCTTCTGGCTTGCTGTGTGCCAGATGTATCGATACATTTTTGCGTCGACAGACGTTGTGGCACGCCCGGTGGGACCCCACAATCGTCATGGCGACTTACAACAATAGTGACATTCTTATGGTGCCTTATGAAGACATAATTGATGAGGATAAAGATATCATCAACAAAGCTATAAATGAATTTCAGAACGAGTGTTTGTTGTTCTACACCAAGACACGTGACAATAAAGTTGTTCAGAAATATCTACTACCAAGAGTTTTGTTGCATGGGTAGTCAGACACAGACGAAGTTGAAGAAAGACGTTTCTTCGTAGAGGCTGTAAACAAATCTGTTCATGATGCCATATTGAACTATAATACAGTTTTCTTGAACATATTCCATAACACTGTAAAGAGGTGTTTTATGGATATTCAATTGATCAGGTTGAACCGGTTTACTACAATATTCCACATCCGTCAACTCAGGGGACTAAACAAGCCGGTACTAGCCTTCAAGAAGCAGCATCAGCTGGTAATGATGATGTCCAGGCAGTTCAGAACTCATCTGAGCAAGTTCAAGGTGCTACTACTAATCAGATGCAGTATAATCCTGGATCATCAGTGCAACTTGTGCAACAGCTGATGGGGCAAGTTCAGAATCAAATGGTCAATTTTGGCACATCAGGCCAGATACCATCGTCAGCTCAAAAAATAGTGCCATCAGTCCAAAGGATTCATAAAGATACATATCCCAGCATCTATAACCAGATACTTCAAGCAGCAAACCAGCAAATGACCCAATAGATAGAGATTCCACAAGGATATCATTATGGCACAAATTACAATACCCTTCACATGATTCCAAATCTAGGGTATCAAGGTACCCGAAATTTTAATTCACAGATGGGTCAGTAATTGCAGAGAAATCCAAATTCAAATGCTGATGAGTTGTTGCTTAGAATGACCGAGATGATGAAGAATCGGTTCAGTTTGAAGCCAAAAGGGCAGACCTTCTCATACAAACGCCCATATCCAGAATGGTGCGATTTGGTTGCTCTTCCTATAAATTACAGGCTCTCAGAGTTTGCTAAGTTCATTGGCAAGGATAGCACGAGTACAATAGAACATGTTAGTCGGTATCTTACATAGTTAGGTGAAGCATCCATTGAAGAGGCCCATCGAGTTCGTTTCTTCTCTTTGTCCCTGTTAGGACCAGCCTTCACTTGGTTTTCATCGCTGCCAGTTAACTCCATTGCCAATTGGGTTGACCTAGAGAAGAAGTTTCATACATATTTTTACACTAAGACAAGAGAAAAGAAAATTACCGATTTGACGACTATAAGGCAGAGAACTAATGAATCGAGCACCGAGTTTCTTCAGAGATTCTGAGAGACTAGGAATTTGTGCTTCTCATTGAACTTGACCGATGATCAGCTAGCTGTTTTGGCTGTTTAAGGAATGTTGCCAATGTGGAGAGAGAAACTGCTTAGGCAAGAGTTTGACAATTTAGGTCAGTTGGCTCAACGAGTGGCAGCGCTCAATAGCCAATTTCAAAATATGCACAGAGATACCCGATTCCAGAAGAGTGCCGCAATTGCTGAAACATATAATCCATATTCAGTCGATGACGGCTATAAAGACGATGAAGAAGAAGAGGTTGCCATGGCTGAATGGAATTAGGCTAAGAAGATAGTAATGGTACCAAATCCTTGGGGAAAAGGAGTTGAAGAGAGCTATGATTTCGATGTCACAAAATCGAACAAGCTCTTTGATTTCTTACTTGAGAAGGGACAGATTAAGTTGCCTGATAATCATGTTATGTTGCCTCCTGATCAGTTAAAGAATAAGAAGTTCTGCAAATTTCACAATGCCACCTCTTATTCTACTAAGGAGTGTAGAGTTTTCCGACAACATATACAGAGGGCTATTCAACAAGGAAAGCTCAAATTCGATACACCTCGAAAGATGAAAGTTGATGATAATTCTTTCGCAAGAGATCAGAATATGGTTGATGCTAGATTGCTCAAAGGGAAGACTAAAGTCCTAACATCAAGTAGGGCCAAAGAAGCCAGAACCATCGACCTGAAAATACAAATATCGGCTGATGAATATAGAGAGATTAAAAGGCATCATGACCAATAGAAGAGCCGATATGAGCAGGGAGGGACGTCAAATGGGGCGATAAGGCCGCGTGTCACATCTCAAATTTTGTTGAATAAATGGCAGCAACAAAAGGAAAAGGATTATCAGCGTTGGTTAGAAGAGAAAGAATACCAGTGCCAACAAGAGAAAGAGAGGCATGAAAGAAAGCAAGCTGAATCACATTAGAATTGTCCTTTCTTCAGACATTGTTAGAATGAAGGTTTGAAATTGCCTACTAGAAATAATTGCCTAGAGTGTAGTGAGCAATATTGGGAGTTTAGGCAATCTCAAGCCAACTGCCAATCTATCCATGCTCGAGATGAGTACCATCATAATATGGATCGGTGCTTAAAAATAGAAGTGTTCATGATCGGCTTGGAAAACGAGTTGTTGATCAAAATTAGGCTGATCAAGAAGAAGATAATGAAGAAAAATATGTTTGGCAGGAAGGACAATGGTGTCTAGGAGGTTTGACAAAAAGCTAGAAAAGAAGGGTGCAACGCCTAAGGAACAGGGAGCTAGAACAGGCTCAGGCATCTATTAGACCTCAAGTGTGGCGTGCTAAACAAACAACTGATAGAGGGCAACCTCGGCTAATATTCAAATGACTTTTCTATTGCCGTCAGAATTTAGAGCTCTAGTAGACCAAAAAGTTTATTTAGATTTTGATGAATCAGAGTATGACGAGATAGTTGCCAAGCTGGCAGTTGTACATCAAGCTATATTCAATAAGCCAGCCAAGCATCGGCACTTGAAGGCTTTATATGTGAAAGGTTTTGTCGATGGAAAGCCGATGAGCAAAATGTTGGTGGATGGAGGTGCTTCTATCAATCTTATGCCTTATACTACTTTTCACAAGCTTGGTAAGGGACCAGAGGATTTGATTGAGCCTGACATGATGCTTAAGGATTTCGGGGGTAATGCGTCTAAGACCAGGGGGCAATGAACGTCGAATTGACAATCAGAAGTAAGACTTTGCTCACCACATTCTTTGTCATTGATGGAAAAGGTTCATACAGTCTACTCCTTGGTTGTGATTGGATTCATGCAAATTGTTGTGTACCATCAACCATGCATCAATGTTTGATTTAGTGGCATGGAGATGATGTTGAGCTAGTTCGTGCTGATGAATCTGTGAGTATCGCAACAACCGATATAGTATATTGGGAGATAGAAGACTTTGAGTGTTTTTCTGGTAAGCTATGGGAAGGAGGCTTCATTAGGATCAGTGATGAAAGCCAACAACTGATCCAAGAAATCGGCTCTGAGAGTTTGTTTTAATAGATAATCTAATGGATGGCACAAGTAGTAAGCTAGGACATGGCTTCGCATCGGTCGGTGGATTAAAGGAGATAGACATTGGTCTTGGAGATAGGCCTCGGCCAACGTTTGTGAGCGCTAAATTGAATCTTAAGTACAAGCCAGATTCGATAGATTTATTAAAGGAAATTTAAAGATTGTTCTGCTTAATGAGATGCCTGGCCTAGATCGGTCGATTGTTTAATCTTTGGTCTGAGGAGTTATGGTGCAACCTGTCAAGAATCGATCAATGGAAAATGTTCGAAGGAATATTATCCTAGCATTTGGATCAACACTTGACAGCCGATTTGTTGAGTCATCGGTTCTAATAGCTGGTACCAGAAGGATATCGCCTCTAGTTCAAAATTAACCCAAAAGGGGGAAAAGCCGATACATGATATATCGCCTATAGAACAAAAAATAGACACAGAAGCAATCATGATATATACAAAGACATTGCAGAAGTGCCCTGAGATACAATCATGGAAAAAATAGAGACTTTATTGATTAGTTTGCCCTAAATACAAACTAATCAAAACGTTGTTTATCACATCCTGAGCGGATGTGATGTCCATGATGGCCTCCGCTGCGTCGACGAATTCCTCGATCAACTCCTCATGCTCCTTGGGGCCGTCGCCCATCGGGAAGCCAGTCTCCATGGTGTGGAGCTCATACCCGGTCTAGACCTGTGCCATGGCCAGCGCCACCGACGCGCCATGACGGACGCCATGAAGGGAGAACTCCTAGACATGGGCCGAGACGTCATGGAGGCAGGCGTTGATGAGGGGGCCTCGGACGTTGATGGCCGCCGTAGCCACATTCACCACCAGTTGGAGGGACTCCAACTGCACCATCAGGGCTATCGATTATAGAAACAAAAGTGATATCAAGATAAAGACAGTGGAAATCTATGGCAGAACCTCCTAAATTATAGGACCCACATGTACTTGTCACTGTCCAATGACCTTTGACAACTATGCATATGTTCCTGGTAACTTAAGAAGTCTGTCGGGTGTCCTCAGGGAACCCCGAATCATCCACGATTTCCGAGCAGGATCACATTACAGAGTCATTGCAGTATTACAACATTTATTCAAATATATACATCAGAGTAAAATAGCGGAAGTCTTACAATAACATAGTTTACCAACCAGTTGTTTCAAACCTTACAAACTAAGTTTGATAATTATTACAAACCATAGTAGTAGTGGAGTGACATAATTAACATAAACATAACACACAAAATAAGCATCCTGCCCAAGGATCACACATTCACTTATCGTCATCGACAGGAACAACAGTCATGCAGCAAGTTCCAAAACAGACCTGCTCATGAGTCTCACCTGCAACAAGGGTCAACGAACCCTGAGTACAAAAGTACCCAACAAGATTTAACCGAAATAAAACTGAGAAGACTCAGGAATGTAGGTTCAGGGATTCAAGGTATGGCTTTAGCAATACTCAAAGTTCTTTTGCGTAAAAGCTCTTTACAAAATTTTAGTATTTCAACATTTAAACTTCATAAGAACAATATATGAATCTACCATGATCCGTAATGAGATCATGAACTTCATATCAAACTCTTTCTCAAATCCAGCTCAAGTTTTAGTTATTAACTACGATAATGAACAGTGAGTTGAGTCTCCATAACCGAGGAGCAACGACGATTCAAACCGATTATTAACCTAGCTGGGGATTCTAGACCACACGACATATGCAAGTCCCCGACTTACATATATCAACCTACCCTCGGATCTTCTAAAACAAGAATGGGTCCACACCACCCGAGAATACAGTACTCCACCAATCTAGCCCATTGCCACGTGGGTACATGCTATTCCTGCCATCTCTCCACTCCTAGTGCGCGAGTAGCCATTCTCGTAATAGAATAGCCGAGTTAAGGCTTACCGGAGTATGTGGTTAGTACTACAAAGTCTCATCTCATGCAATTCAACAACGGACGGACCTTAATCGACACAGGCAGAAAGAAGCCACTCACAAGACCTCCATGTCTTGTGGCTCTCACACACTGAGTCCACCCGGTCTAGATTTATTACTTCCATGCTCATATCTCATGATAACATAAGTAACCAAAGATCCATTTAAAATTCTCAGGTGACAGGTAATCACCCGACTAAGCAGGACTAAGCATAGCTAGACATTTACGAATAAAACAGGTAATCAAGGTAGATATGGAAAAAACAAGGTTGGTGATGCACCAATTAGGTTTCCACTTGACTCCTAATCACTTAATGCAGTATAGAATAGCAAAAGCAATAAAATTTGTAAACACAAGGTAGGGTTAAATGCATCCGGGGCTTGCCTTCGTTGACGGAAAAGTTAGGTTTCTGCGATGCTCCACAAGTATCCGATCCGACCTCAACAGACGGATTAACCTCCTCCGCAACTTGATTAACTACCACATGCTCACCTTCGTTCACTACACATAGTAACAATGCCATGTTTAACATGATGCGGAATACGAAACATGATGCTTGATGATGGATGTAAAATTTAACAAATCGAATACAACTTTCCTTCGCGGTACAGTTGCAAGTCAAACAAACTAAATCTTTTTCGTAACACATACATCAATTGCCAAGGATCATTATCAACTAATGACCCAAGGTCATCACTCAATCCAAAAATTCAAACAAAACATAAATCATTAAAAGTTACTATTTGCTTTTATGAATTAATTATTTAATTCAAAATTATGAAATAAATCAACTTATTCCAATTGAGCTCAAAATTTTTGTAAATGTTCATCACATGATAACTAAGTGGCAAAACAATTTTCATAATTTTTGGATAATTAATTAAGCCTAGAAAAATCATGGAAACCCATTTATTAATGAATTGAGCAAATTTTATCACATTCAAAAAGTACTGTAAATCAATATTTCATATTTTTCCTAAATAATATTCATCACAAAGAGGTAACACAAAAGTTTTCATAATTTTTGGAGCTCGAAATAAATCTACACAAAAATAACAAAAATAGACACTATTCATTCAATTCTGAAAAAGGAAAAATCATTTTCAAACTGTTGAGTCACTGACATCGGGTCCCACTTGTTATCTTCAACCTCTAGCTTTGACCATGACGGAGACGGCGCTGACGGACGCTTCCTCGCCGACGGTGAGACCAACAGCGACAGTGAAGACACCAGCACAATCACCATGACTAGGCGCATCGATTGAAGGCACTAGCTTAAGCGATTACAGCATGATTCAAGGCTGACGCCGGCCATGGCAGATGCGATAGCACGGTGGCGCTACACCGGCAACAGGAGACTGGTAGCAGTCAAACAAAGGGTCCAGGAAGCATCAGTAGCTCACCCCGAACGTGTTGAAGCAAAGAGCGAGACCGGAGAAGCAACGGTGATGCGGGTCAACGTCCATAGTGATCACGGCGAAGCAAAGCTCGTCGGTGGCGGTGTTCCAGCGACTGCAGTGGGCAAAATGACCAAGCAACAAGGGATTAAGCACCACCGCATCGAGACAGAGCTGTAGGTACACAAAGCAAGGGCAATGGCTCACTGGAGGGCGCTGGCCACGATGGCACAGCCATGACGGAGAAGTTACTGGCCGCGAGGAAGAAGGGTTCGCACCGTGGATTCTCGGCGAAATCAGGCAACCACGATTGGATGGCTAGGCGTGCAAGGAGTAGGCGAAGCTATTGAGCGCTTTGCTGCGACGGCACAGGTGCTGGTTCGACGGCGAGGGCTCGTCGGAGATGAGCAAGGGCGACAGGAAAAATAGAGCAGCGAAGGGAAGGTCGACGACGGCGCCTGAGCTTTATAGAGCGGCCGAGAGAGCAAGGAGGCAACACGCAGTGGCCTTCTCTGCACCAGCGCGAAGCCAAGGGCGGCCACAGGTGTGTCTGGAACCGAGCAGAAGGTCACCGGCGGTGGGGCGGTGGTCGTGACACTGTTCCACATAATTATAGAATTGCCATTCATTTTAAAATCCAAATTACTCCCAAATTTGTATAACAACTCAAAATCCAAAGTTCTACAACTTTTCTTTTATAACCATCCCCTAATTCAGTCTACATTTTGAAATGAACTTTTGAATTCAAATAGGGGACACTTAACGAATTACGCCTTTTCAAATTACTTCAAATTTTTCATAACAACTTTGAAAACTCCAAAAACAAACTTTGTATAACTTGTCAAGCTCTACACTTTTTCTTTTAGGCTCAACCCCAAAATATGCTTAAATTTTGAAATGAGTTTTCAGGGTAGGATTTAAATATTGAAAATCAGGGTTTTCTTGAAAATTCAAATTCAAACCAAATTTCAAACTTGATTCAAACAATACAATTTAACACATACCACATAAAGGTAAACTTGTTTTATTGTATGTATATCAAAATTTTCACTAAATGCCAAATGCTTTGCAATGCATATGATGACATGGCAGGTTTTAGTATTTAAACACCCGAGGTGTTACAAAATCAAAGTAAAGGTATTCTTGGAATCCATCTTACCCGCCACCATGGCGTCGGACTCGGCCAGCCGTGCCCGAGCAGCGCTGGCCTCTTCCTCGGTGGCATGAAGGGCAGCTTGAGAAACCTCAAGGCAGATCTCAAGCTAGCCGTTTTCCTGAGTTGCCTCAGAATAATGGTCCTGGGCTGCCGTCCACTCCTGGAGGAAACACCGGGCATCGTCGCCGTTGTAAGAATCGAAGGAGTTCGACGATTAGTCTGGCACAGAGGCAGCGTCAGATATGGCATTGGAGGGCTCGATGGCCCTAGGAAGAAGACAAAGGCTGTCGTTCAAGACAAACCTATAAACAAGTTAGAAAAGTTCATCGCTATGAGCAGAAGATATCGATCTCACTTATGCGTCGAAGGCATTGGCTCACTGACATGTCCTCCTTCGGAACCTCCTCCACCGCATGTTTGCCTCGGTTGTCCTCACTGGCAATAGGGTTGATTGGATCTACAAGAAGGGGGAAGAAAACTGCTACAGAGTTTGCAAAGGCGGAGAAGTGCAAAGGAACAGGAACAATTGCGAGTGTAGATGTGTTCGAGGCTAGAGCCCTCGGCTGGTATTTATAGCCACAAAACAAGGTGGTGGACCTCTCGGGACATGCAAAAGGCAACCACAATTAATAGGAGGTGAAGCGCCACCTCACTAATGCCGAAGAGAATGCGACGTTGATAACTGAGGACAGAAGGTTGAGGGGGTTTCTTGATAAATGCCGTATTTTTAGACTTAATCGGATGAAGGTTAGAAGTCTAGAATCGGCTATTTTTGAATCGGCTCTTTAGCCAAAACAGGAAATACAATGAGGCAACAAAAAATGTGATTATCACTGGTTCTACACAAAATACATGTTGATATGCAGATTACAAGTTTAGAACATCCTGGAATGCTTTCAATACTTCTAGCCGAATAGCATCGACTTCTGTGATTTGTTGCTTGTCTTTTTCGACTGATCCAGGAATATCCTCAAGACTGCTGTAGATGGCCCTACCTTCTCTAATCTTGGTCAGTAGTTCCTGTTTCTTCTACTTAATGGCATTGGGTATTTGGGCTAGATTGGACTTGTGGAGATCAATGGCAGCCTTCATGTTCTCCAGCTCCTTCTCAAGTTCTGCTTTGGCTCGATTCTAAGGGGGGAGTTCTTCAAATTGTCGATTAGCTGTGCTAGCTCTTTGGCCTCTTGTCTGTTAGAGTTCTTCTTGGCCAATAAAGCTTCATGATTAGACAAGTTCCTCTGAGCCCTTTTCACCTTTGGGGCTTGATCTTCAATGATGGATAGAGGTGACCAGACTTTGATAAGATCTGGAGATAAATTATCCTTAATGGCTAAGAAGACCCTTTGCATTGAATCTGCATCTTGGACCAAATCGGCTATATTCTTCTCAAGCATTGGCAACATATCCTTTAGCCGATCTCTGGTCTCTTCTGATAAAGCTTCTTTTGAAGAGGTGGCTGATGAGCTGATTTTGTCTTCATCTAGATACTCTTCAAGGTCGAAAGAGTAGCTTGGAGCTAGAGCATTAAGTATCTATACAAAAGAAAATCTTGTTAGGAGGGTCAAATTAGTTTATAATAAGATAAATGGTAAAGTGAATATAGTACCTTTTCTGTGGTAGTCTCTATCTGAGGTGAAGGAAAAGCTGATAATACACAAATTGTATCTGCAAACATCGAGAAAGATTTTTAGTTCCTATTTGTTGTAGAGAGATAAGCTAAACATATGACTTTCTTACCATCAATTGTTTGCTGGACTAGAGATTCGACAATCTGTGTGTCAACATCAACAAGGTCACCTTTAGTGGGTAGACTGCCAGACTCACACCCTTGCGTGGATGTTTCTTCAGAGAGTGTCTGGCATGGAAAATGGTCAGAGAAGGGTGAAAACTGAACAAAATCAAGAATTTTGAGAAAAATACCTTGGCAACATCAAGGGGTGAAATAGAAGGACTCACATCTTCTGCTGTCTTGGAAGCATCGGTTGTTTCAACCAAAATTAACTCCTTCTGAGGATCGACCGATGAAGGTTTAGTTGATGCTGACTTGAATGCCCGGGACAATAGTTCCGCACCTAGAGAAGGTTGACATGCAATGGTCGATAACTGCAAGGAAAGAATCGGAATTAGAAATTGAATATCATTTTGAGAAGAGGATGAATTGTTTTACCTGAGTAGTCGGTTGTCTTGTTCTGTGAAGTCTTTTCCTATAATGGTTTTCTAGGTTTTCCCTAGGGCCACCTTGTGCTTTGAAGACTAATACGTTACAATTGTAGAGGCAGCATGAGTTTTCATTAGCTTCTTCAATGGAGGCGCCGCTGATCCTATTCTTGAGGCTAGACTTGGTGGCTAATAATCTATAGGATGCCCCTTCCTGTCCAAGCTTGGGGGATCGAATTCGGTGTCCTAAAAAGATCTGTTAGAATAGTTGGCCATCGAATAATTTTTCTAAAAAGGAATGGTAAGTTACCTCACTATCAGAAACAAACTCTCCATCCAGAGCTATGCATCTAGGATGGGCTGACCCATAAAAGAGATGGGAGTGTCATTCTTGCCACCAAGAGTCAAAAAGGTTGGAAGTGAAGTTGACTCTTGTCCAGTCATGCAAGCAAAAAGAAGGAAGATCTCATCCTAGTTGAAAGACTCTGGAGGCTTCCAACACTTCACTAATACCCTCTCTTGGCTTCAGTATATTCTTGAAGAACAGTTGAGGAGGCAGTTGACTAAGACCAAACTGATGAGCTACAAAAGAAGGGTTGCAAAACTCTTAGGTTGAAAGATTGCCTGGAAGGAAGGAATCTATTGACATTTTGCCATGGCCATGACGAAATTTGGCTAGAACACAAGGATTGATGAAGGAATTGAAGATTGCAGCCGCCGTTTTGTCTGAGCAGCCTGATTCAAATCGAAATTTTAATGGGAAGACCAACTCATTGTTCTCATCCTCATCATAGGGTAGCCAAGTCAGGATGTCGGCATCAAACCCTCTATAAAATTTCTTGAAGATATGGCCAACATCGATAGCAATTGTTATGGCCAATGCAGCTTCACCATAGTTCATACATTGATGGGTTCTTCCTTCTTCGCCTCTATATTCCTCATCAAAGTTGGAGGAGGGAAAGCTCAAATTCTGGTGATTTGACCTTACAATCTTATGCATATACAAGTTTAACCACATTTGTATTAGCCACCAAGAGTCGTTCATGGTGTGCACTGCTTCATTCTTCAGCAGCTGAGCGGCCACCTCATGCATCAAGTGGTAACCCGATCCCAACAGATATTTGCCAAGAGGTATTTCAGCGCATACTGCCAGATGTTCTACCATGAGTTTATGATTGTAAGTCGGACCACAAGATGACTCACAGAAGATGAATCTTTCAAACCACATGTTCAGAAAGGCCACATATTCTCTTTCGCTAACAGTTGACCCATGTCCAATATGGTTCAGAATGTAGCTTGCCCATCCTGTGCAGTATGATATTTTGGCTAATTTTTTGGATCCGGCACTTAAAAAGTCATAAGGTTGCACTAATCTTGTTATTCTAAGGCCGGTCAACATATAAACATCGGCCAAAGTGATGGTCATTGGGCCATGACAAAAAACAAAACCATTTAGGGTGTTAGACCAGAAATAAGATGCAAAAATTAGGAGTGAATCATTCTGCTCCATCTCAGACAATGAGAGTGTCAAGCATTATTTCAAGTCATAAACCTCCCAATCTCCAGCCTTTTTCTCCGATACCCTACGAAACCAATCTCTCCATCCCCTAGGCATTTTGGGTCAGTTTCTGAAGGGGGTTTTGGTGTTCTAGGAGGACAAATCCACTACAAACTGTTTGAAGGGGATTCGGTAGGTTTCTTGACGAATAAAGTCAGATGGATTAGGATCACCCATAGGCCCAAGAAAATAGACATTGGGAGCAACAACAGATGGAATCAAGATTTCATTCTACATTTCCTAGAAACTAGATAAAATAAATTTGAGAAGAAAGGAAATGCAGGGTAGCGGCTGGTACTTAGAAAACGGGAACTTAGAAGCATACCTTAGGGATGTGGTCGCTGGTCACCATTGCAGCCAAAATAGATCTGAATCCAAGAAGGGTCACTTGAAGAATAGCTTGATGAAGCAGAGGATTTGCTAGGGTTGAGGCCTTGGCGATGGCGGCTTTGGTTGTTAAGATTTGCTCGAGAAAGAAGGGGAAAGCAAATGGGCCAAGTGAGTTGGATAAGATACTATTGGGATATTATATAAGACTCGGACTGAGAAATCAGGGGTCACGCATATATCTCCAAATAAAATGGTTGTGACGTGGTAAACAGGTAAATAGGAATTTTGGAATAAAATCATTTTTATCCTAAAATTGGGGGGCATGTGTTTACACCAAAAATTAGGAAGAAGAACGCGGGAACTCGAAGCTTCCAAGATTGTGTCAATCAAGGAATCGATTGCATAAGGATTGATATTAGCTGATTCAGATGCGGCACTGGAATTGGCTCTCTTCGAATGATATCAGCAGATAACGACAATGAGCTATGGTTGGCGTCGGGAAATATATGTCGGACTCTACAAAAAGGGAAAGATTAGGGTCCAAGTTATCTTAAGTTAGGAATATTTTCTTTTATACCAAAGATTGTAATGAGTCATACTTGAGTAGGATTCATGCTTAGGCTCTGGGTATAAATATTGCACCCTGGCTATTGTAAAAAGGACATCAATCCAATCAATATTAATTACTTTTTTTTGGCTTTACGCCAACCCTTAGGAGTAGGAGTAGTGTAGATCTCGACGAGTTTTTCAACAAGCAGGGCTGCATCGGTTTGGCTGACCTTTGGCTTGTCTATATGTACCTTCATGGCTTATACTTCCAATTGTAAGGCTACATCAGTTAAGTTCGACCTCCACTGCGAACTCTAGTATAAGCTAGTTATCGATCCTTATCTAGTTCAAGTACGGCTGCATCAGTTAAGTTCGACCTGCACTGCTCGAATTAGATCAAGGTCAAGAATCGGCTCTGCCTAAGGGTGGCATCCTTCAGGTAGATTCATTAAGTTACCGATCTTGCTGAAGTTCCTATTGTTATTAGTTTTCAGCAACATCAACCTGCCCGATCGAGATCGATCTAGATCGGCCTCATATCCTTTTAGTCCGTCATTTGCTTTGTTACAATACGATGTTTCTTACTTTGAGCGATGGGTTATGTTTCATTGGCTGTTCTACTTCGATCTTGATCATGCATAGTATGCGGTCAAGGCATGTTTGATCTTGAGGAGGTTTACTGGCTAGTTAAATTTGGTCTATAGTTCGCTATTATGGCTGTAATGATCCGGTCGATCTCCACTGATGGCACTTTAGATCGGAGGATGCTAGTTGGTAGATTTGTTTTTGATCATGCGGGACCTTGACTATTTGCTATGCCTGCATCGGCTAAATAGCCGATCGCCCGCACTTTAACGCCTACTATGTGTTTCCATGATTCTATTAAATGTGAATAGATCTGTTTACTTTGAAGGTTTGATTTGTTGTCTTTATCATGGCTGCCATTGATCTAGTCGAACCCCATTGTTAGAGATAGCAGGTTAAGTCTAATGAGTTCATAGATTTATCGATGTTAAATAGTCGATTGTTTACATGTTGTTGTCCGTTTCCACCTGAATCGGCTATTTCAGCCGATACGCTTAAGCTTTCACACATATAGCATGTCTTTCGAAAAGCCTGTCAATGTATAGATAGTTTTACAGATTCTTTGGTTTTAGTTTGTTATTATCATCATAGATGCCATCGATTCGGTCGAACCTCACTGTTGATGGTAACAGATTAGATTCAAAGCATTTGTAGATCTATTTATACTAAACAGTCGATTTGTTCGCATGTTATATCCTTTCTCATTAGATTCATCGGCTCAATGCCTTACACTGGTAATACCTACCTAGCTTATGATTTTACTTATATCTGCGTGCATTGTACTTGTCAACATAAAATCAATCATAACCCATGAGATTTACAGTCCATAACAGCCGATTTCTTCGCGTATCGGCCGTTTAGTCGATTTTTCCCGTCTCGCTGCTCCCGAAGCGGCACACTTGGAACTGTGTGGGCAAAACCGGCATGTTCCACCTTAAATTGCTGATAAACTTTCTCTCCTTGTCAATTGCAAGTCAAATTGACTAGCACGCCTCGAGAGGAATTCGTAGGATCGGCTAGCCCTGCGTTGAAGCCAAGCGGATCTCTAGCCTTGCTCCATCAAGCAGATCATTCTGGCTTATTGTGTGCCAGGCGCATCGACATGTTTTTGCGCCGACACTTTCCAATGGGTGATTCGGGGGTTGACCACACCGACGTCCTAGGACCCTGCCACCACGCCCCCATCACCGTCACCGCCCTCCGGCGTGCGGCGGCCCACGATGGCCTCAAAAAAAGGGTGTCGTCCACAACCCTCCATACCTCCCCTCCCTCCTCCACCCCTCCCCCTACACCCTTCATCTCCGGTGAGGAGCCATGGCTGTCCAGGTGGATCTGGCCCCCTAGGGCTGGATCTGGCACCTCCACTTCCCTATGCCCCTTCTATACTATGTGGTGAAGAAGCAGCTTCATCATGGACTTCAAGCGGAATGCGGCCAGTTCCAGGCCGACGGCCGCTCGATGTCCGTGCCTTTTGATGGTGCCAGCGGCTGCCTGGGGTCGGGGGTGGTGGCGGCCTGGCTGGGCCGCTCGCTTGCCTACGGCGGTGGCTGGCTTGGCTGTCACACGCAGTTTTAAGAACAAAACCAGATGTACACCCTATGTGTGCCTAGAAATCAATCACACGTATATGACGATAAATTACAAAGTATCAAGCATAGTGTTTGTTACATAACAAGTAACAATATTACATTATAATAGCTATATAGAGACAAAGTATACATCAAACTAACAAAAACTTAAGTTCTAATCTTCAAGTGAAGCCTCCAAACATCACAGGGACGGTTGGCTTGGGGTAACGTACACCTAGCACTTCCACTAGTGTTATGTGTCTTCAACAACTATCTGAGCATCCATTGCTAGAGACTGGGGATGTAGTGAAAATAGCAAGGGTGAGCACATGATGTACTCAGCAAATATAACATGGGCGAATGAAGGTTCAAAGGCTAGACATTGTTGAATTATGGTAAGAATTTATAGTTGTCGAGTTTTTAGCTTTAAGCTTTAGTTGCCATGTTGTACTCAAAACCCACTTTAACCACATGACTAAGGCATTGGCATTAATGATAAGCATGAGTATCATAATAAAGCAATAGTAGCCAACTATTATGTAAGAAGTCCAGGCCGCTTGTTACCGTGAGCACGACTGTTATAACAGTTTTACACTCTGCTGAGGTTGTACACTTTCACCATAAGCCGTGATTTATCCTTTCACCCAAGGTGATCAGCCTCTTGACCCACTTCCAAGGAAGGTCGACAGGGTTCACTACGAAGATTTCCATCAATTCTTCTAATAAGGAGCAGCTGCTAGGGATTTCATCTCCCAAGTGTTATGGAGTCATCTCCAAGAATGGCACTAATACTCGCAGCACAACACACACCTTGGGGATGAGGCCCGTACCCATCCTAGTATGCCCCTCTTTCCCTTTCGGTAAGCTGATACAAACTAGAAAGAGCAAGGTACTAGACTAAGACCAGAGCCATGTAATCATCATTGTTGTACTGTAAGTTCTAAGTTGATGCTTACATAATAGTCCTTATGGAGAGAAACTAGAGCACCATAAAATAACCCAATACTCTAGTCCTCTTAAACCATGTTGCTAAAAAGCTAGTTTTAAACCATTGTTGCATATGCCATTAATCAGTGTTAAAGGGTTCTTATTAAGTAGAGCAACTAGCATAAACTACTCAATGCATAAACCATAGGATTTCAAGGAATAGGATAACAAGGTCTAGAATGAATCCTTAGTGGTGATCAAGTTATGCACACATGAGAATAGTTGTATTAAAGTTATTGGGAGATAAAGAGAGCCTCATATTATACTTGCCTTTTACACTTGCTCAAACTTCCTCGTATTTTGCTTCTAGTCATCACCTTTTGATCTTCATTGCTCACAAACAGTTCTCGTTCTACTCGTAGCATGCACCACGCATAGGCAAACATACAAGCAACAAATAAAAGCAACTAAGAACAGTACACCACACAAGATAAAATAACGTACTAAAAGAGAGCTAGTGCTACGAGATCACAAGAAACGCCAAAAATCAAACTACCGTTTAAAAGAAACGACTACCGGGAGTTCTATATTATAAGAAAAGAAACAACTACAAGCTTGATTTATTTTAGTTAAACAAAATCGTGGAGAAGTTATTAATTCAGATTAGATAAATCATAATTTAATTTAAAAGCCAAGCTAAATCTAGTCATATTTTACTTATAAATATTGTTGTATATTTAAGCAAAATAAACAGTAACTTTGCCTAATAAAAGGATAGGTGAAACACCTATTCGAACTACATGTGAAGCGGGTTTAAGCTAAACAATTTATAATTCATAAACTAGTTGCTGATAGCAATTAATCATATTAATATTTGTATATAAAACACCATATAGAGCCTATATTGCTTTTAATTATGAAACTCATTGCATTCACATTAATCAATTTAATAGTTAACTATATAAGGAAAGACAAGTGACATGAAAAGCATCAGCACCACTGCGTAGAGCGCATCGATACGAGTCTAGCGCAACTTGAACGAACTAAAACTGAATTAAAACAAATAAACTACGGCTATTTTCATTCAGTGCCAGACTTGTAGTTACCTTATCTTGTTCCTTGGGGGTGCAGATCGTGTTCTTCCCAGGCTGCATGGACGTGAGGTGAGCTTCAGATTGCAGAAAAAAGGGCAGGGCCGGGCTCGGTTTGAAGCCTGGTGGCGCCAGCTTGGGGAAGCTCGGCCGGCCAGCCGTGGGCGGCGCTGGCCCGCACGTGGGGCCTAGCTGGGCCCACATGGCCGGAGCTGCCGGGCGACCTGCTCTGCACGCATGCAGGCAAGGCGTGCAGCCGGCGCACGTGCCACGCAGGGGCAGCGTGAGCGGGGGCCTGTCACCCCTGGCCGCCGGTGAGGAGCCATCGACGTGAGCGCAAGACAGTACAAGGAACGGGCGAGGAACGCCGGTGAGGAGAGCCCCTGCCCTCCTCCCTCTTGAATGCCTAGTGTCAGGGGTGACAGCTCCCACCGCCGGAGAGGAGCTTGTCCCCAAGCTTCAGCATCTGGAAACCTCTTGTGCAGCACGTAGTAGTCTTCCCATGTTGCCGAAGAGGCCAGGAGCCCTATCCATACCTGTGGGGGGTACGACCCCAGATACCCATGGTAGACCAGATGGGTGGCGCCCCCAGAGGCGGTCCAGCCCACAAGACGAAGCCTTGTGGGGCACGACTCTGCTCGCCGCTTTCCGCAAGGCATCTGGAAGATATCCTGAAGATACTACGAGATCTATTAGGATATGTATGATCCCAATAATCCTGTAATCAGTTATTACTTTCTGGTTATCTATCAGATCTAACCGACTTGTAACCCTGCTCCCTGGACTATATAAGGCGGGCAGAGACCCCCTCCAAACACACGAAACATCATACGATAGCTAATACAAACCAACAGACCACAGGAGTAGGGTATTACGTCATACTGACGGCCTGAACCTGTCTAACTCGTGTGCCTCTGTTGCCTTCTTATTTTTTATCTAACGCCCCTCTATCGATCAATCTACCTTCGCGGGATACCCCTCGGAGGACTGCCGATGATATTCTGTCGACAGTTGGTGCGCCAGGTAGGGACTTTGCGTGCTGCTTTCCTTGTCGAACAAGATGGTTTTTTCCGCAGGCTCTTCGTCCCTCCCGCAGCCTGGCTAGATCTTGACGGTCGGATCGATCTCGTGGATCATCAACACTAACGGAGTCGGAGAGCTCCTCGAGCCGGTGCAGATCGATTCTACGCCGATCACCCCGCACCTGCGACTGCAGATCCGATCTCGGAACCACTTCCGAGGTCACCTTCATCAACAACTCGCCACCCTCTTCCTCGCTACCAGAGAAGGCAGATCAACAGTGATGATCTGATCGCATCTATCGATCAAGTTGATCACAAGCTCGCCGATTGCCTCTCCATCACTGAATCGGCTCTGAACACCCTTGTTCGGCGCCGACCACCCAACAATCTAGACCTCCCAGAGGCTGCTCGGAAGACTCCAGGAGTTATGGCTCTGCCTTTCGGGCTTGCCAACACCGCCGCCACTTTCCAAGGTGCCCTAAGGGGCAAATTCGACGACCAGATGGGAGTCGCCCATCCTCACGCCGACCAGTTCGCCGACCAGCCTCCGCGGGGCATCAACATGCTCCACGTCAGCCGGCCCTCTGGGGCGTCCCTCCAGACCATCCTGGAGGAGAACCTAGACTTTGAGTCCCAAGACTCTATGGAGACCCTCGCTAAAACCTCCACTGGACAAATTCCTCTCCCTTCTTTTTGGGGTGGTGCAATCTTCAACGTCAGCGTCGATAGCCCTCCTTGGAATAGCGAGACCGAGGAGGAACACGCCGCCCGCAAGAACTGGAACGTCAACCACGCACAACGCCGAGCAAATGAGCACGCCCTCGTGATGGTCGAGCAGCAACTCGACTCACAAGGGAGGCCACTCCAGCACAACCTCGATGAAGAGTTTCTCCGCATTGATGGCCATGACGTTTTTAGGACCCCAAGCGCCAATTTGGCAGTAGTCACCAATGAGCTCGCCTGCCTCCCGTAGACACCCGAGCTCTCCAAGGTCGCTACCATGCTTAAAGCAGCGCACTATCAGGTCAACGAAATCCGCCAGGATCAGAGACCTTCATACTCCACCACTTCAATTCGCTGATCAGTTGCCATGAGGACCGATCGCCACCAAAGTTGCTTCACTGAACAGCACCACGACGATAGGCAGCCCCCCAAGGTGGAGCTAGGGGCAACCGCGCCGAACATCACCGCCAACATGACAAGGAGGTCGACTAGGACGTCCGGGTGCACCTCAACAATCACTGAGATGCACGACGGCGTATCGACGAACGCCGATTCGGTCGCCATGAAGACGAAATTCATCAATGTTAGGAGTACGAACAAGAGTATGGTAACCTAGACTCAGCCGTCGAGCCACTCACCGGTGGCGACACTACTGACGATGGCGCCGACAACCCCGAGGGGCCTCCAGCATTTACAAGGATGCTCCAAACGATTCAGTGGCCCCATGGTTTTAAGATCACTAGGGTCAAGCCCTACGAAGGAAGGATGAACCCAACACAGTGGCTGTAGGCCTACGCCACTGCTGTCTGCGCCACCGGAGGAGACGCCAATGTCATGGCAAACTATCTTCCTATCATGCTGAGGCCCGCCGCCATGAGCTGGTTTACCAGCCTTGCCCCAGAATCCATTGGATCCTGGGAGGAGCTGAAAAAAGTCTTCACTAATAACTACATGGCTACGTGCACTCGGCCAGGCACCAAGCATGACCTGAACCGCATCGACTAGAAGCCATCCGAGCTCCTCCGCAGCAACATCCGACGCTTTTCTGAGATGAGGAACTCTATCCCCAACATCACATAAGCTAAAGTCATCAAAGCTTTCATCCAAGGACTCCACCACCGCGAGTTCCACTCAAAGTTCAACTGCAAGCCTCCTACTAGGATTGGCGAGATGATCACAACCGCCAACCAGTACGCCGATGCCGAGGAAGCCAAGGTGCGCTTCAACGAAGATACGGGCAACCAACGCCCAACATGCCACTATGACGACCGCCCAGCCGACCGCCGTCAAAGCGACCGCCGCTTTGACGACCATTATTATCATCGTGATAGCAACCGAGATCAGTAGGAAGGACCCAAGCCTGGTCAAAATCACCGCCGCCGGCCAGATCATATCATTGCTACCGTTAACTAACCTCGCGCCATGCGCAACTACGATGAGCAGTACAGGAAGATCCTCGATGGCCTGTGCCCTCTCCATAAGAACGCCAAGCACAAGATGAAGGACTGCCTTGGTTTGGCTAAGGAGTTCTAGTACAAGAACTGGACGACGATGCCAATGATGGAGCCAAAGCTCGCCGACCACCTAGGGGCAACGACAATGCCTTCTAGGACCACGACAAGGTGGTTGCCATGATCTTCAGGGGTCTCGCCTCCACCGAGAGCAGAAGGGAACGCAAGCTCGCCGCACGGTGGGTGCTCAACGTCACTACTGAAAACACTACCGCCAACCCCAGCTATCGTCCATGGTCTGAGGTCCCCATCACCTTCAGCAGGGCCGACCAGTGGGCCAACATTCCCTACAAAGGACGTTTTCCCCTCATCCTCGACGCAACTATACAGAAGGTGCTCTTTAGGAAAGTGCTCGTCGATGGTGGGAGTGCTCTGAATCTCCTCTTCGCCGGGGCCCTAAAGGAATTAGGTCTCGAATTGGCGGATCTCACACCCTCCGATTCCTCCTTTTGGGGTGTGGTACCCGGCAGGGCCTCCAAACCGCTTGGGGAGATCACCCTACCAGTATAGTTTGGCACAACAAGCAACTACCACGTCAAGCACATTAACTTCTACGTCGCCGATTTCAACACCGCCTACCATGCCATACTTGGTCGGCCAGCTCTAGCCAAGTTCATGGTTGTACCACACTACGCATATCTGGTGCTGAAGATGCCTTCGCCTGCAGGAGTTCTAGCCGTGCGGGCCAACCTCTCCATTGCCTACGCCTGCGAGACAAAGCTCTAGCCAAAGCTACCGACCCCTCCATCCAGATGGCCAGCGTGGTCATCGAAGCCAAGACGCTGCCCGCTGACGACATGGAGATACCAGAGCTAGAACCTCCTCGAGCCTCCGCCAAGTCCAAGGAAGTAAAGGAGGTCGGCCTCGGGCTCGATGACCCCTCCAAAACCATGAAGATTGGGGCTCAACTTGACCCCAAATAGGAAGGTGCGCTCGTCTCCTTCCTACGTGCCAACGCCAATGTGTTTGCTTGGAAACCTACAGACATGCCGGGGGTACCACGGGAGAAGATCGAACACTCCTTAAATGTCTCGCCGACCGCCAAACCGATCCAACAGAAATTTCGCCAATTCACGCCAGACAAGAAGGAGGTTGTTAGGGTAGAAATAAAACGGCTCTTAGTTGCCACATTTCTAAAAGAAGTGTATCATCCTGATTGGTTAGCAAACCCTATTCTTGTTCAAAAAAAGAATAAAGAATGGAGAATGTGTGTTGATTATACTATTCTTAACAAATACTGCCCTAAGGACCCCTTTGGTTTGCCTCAGATAGATGAGGTTGTAGACTCCGCCGCTGGTTGCGAATTACGCTCCTTCCTTGACTGTTACTCCGGCTATCACTAGATCTCCCTCAAAAAAGAAGATCAGATCAAGACGTCGTTCATCACGCCCTTCGATGTGTATTGCTATACCACCATGTCCTTTGGACTCAAGAACGCCGGGGCGACTTATCAACGGGCTATCCAGATGTGCCTTGATCAGCAGATCGACCGCAACGTCAAAGCTTACATCGACAATGTGGTCGTCAAGTCGACGACCGCCAATGATCTTATCGCCGATCTCGAAGAAACATTCACCAACCTAAAACGATACCGATGGAAGCTGAACCCTTCAAAGTGCATCTTTGGAGTTCCATCCGGTATACTCCTAGGCTACATTGTCAGCGCACGAGGCATCGAGCCAAATCCCGACATGGTTTCCGCCATCACCAACATGAAATGGCCAACATGCGTCAAGGATATACAGAAGCTTACAGGCTACATGGCTGCTTTAAGCTGCTTCATATCATGCCTCGGCGAAAAAGGGCTACCTTTCTTCAAACTCCTTAAGGCCTCCGAGCATTTTACCTGGTCGGAGGAGGCAGATGCAGCTTTCGAGTAGCTTAAGTTGTTCTTAACAAAGCCTTGGATCATGACGGCGCCACGGTCCGACAAGACTCTCCTGATCTACATCGCCGCTACATCTCGCGTCGTCAGCACAGCAATTGTGGTCGAACGCGAGGAGGTCAGACATGCCTATAAGGTGCAGCGTCCGGTATATTTCATCAGCAAGGTTCTTAACGAGCCCAAGACTCGTTATCCTCTGGTCCAGAAGTTGTTATACGCCATCCTTATTACGTCGCGCAAACTCCGCCACTACATTGAGTATTACAAGATCGCCGTGGTCACCGAGTTCCTTCTGGGGGACATCCTCCACAACAAAGAGGCCAATGACCGTATCATCAAGTGGGCTATCAAGCTCGGCACTTACTCCATTGAATTCAGAAGTAGGCCTACGATTAAGTCTCAGGCACTCGCTGAATTAGTAGCTGAGTGGACCAAGATCCAAGAGCCCATCGCCGCCACCTGCCTCGAGCACTGGGTGATGTACTTCGACGGTGCTCTTAATATCAATGGTGCTAGTGCAGGCATTCTATTCATTACACCGACCAATGATAAGCTCCGATACGTTCTCCGGATATAGTTTGCGGCCTCTAACAACGCCGCCGAATATGAAGCATGTCTCCATGGACTCTGTACAGCCGTTGAGCTTGGCGTTAAGCACCTCATGGTATACGGGGACTCCGCGCTGGTCATCAACTAGCTCAACAAAGATTGGTCTTGTTCCAGCGAGAAGATGGATGCATATTGCGCTGAAATCAGGAAGCTTGAAGGGAAGTTCTACGGTATCGAATACCACCACGTGGTACGCGACCATAATCAGCTCACCGATTACTTGTCCAAGTTGGGATCCTCTCGTGCCGCGATTCTACCGAGGGTCTTTGTTCAAGATCTTCTGGTGCCATCCATTAAGGAAGAAAAAGAAATCCAGGAAGTTCCCCCCGCCGAGCAGCTGGTACTTATGGTACCTTTGCTGGCCGCCGATTGGAGGGAACAATTCATCAAGTACCTCTCCAGCGCTGAAGTACTAGCCGATAAGACTGAAACCGAACGCCTAACTTGTCGCAGCAAGCATTACATGCTGGTAGATGGCAACTTGATGAGGAAAAGTGCCAAGGAAGGGATTTTGCAAAAATGCATCACCCAAGAAGATGGAGTGAAGTTACTTCTTGAAATTCACTCTGGTTCCTACAGCAACCACGCGGCATCGAGAACCCTGGTCGGCAAAGCTTTCCGAGCAGGTTTTACTGGCCCACGGCCATCACCGATGCAGAAGACCTCGTTCGACGTTGTGAAGGATGCCAATTTTTCGCTAAACAAATACACGTACCGGCACAAGAGCTGTAGACTATTCCAGTTTCTTGGCCCTTTGCATGCTGGGGACTGGACATGATTGGCCCTTTTAAGCCAGCGCTAGGCGGCTTTCGGTATGTCTATGTTGCCATTGATATGTTCTCCAAGTGGATTGAGTATAAACCTCTCATCTCGGCTACTGCAAAGAAAGCAGTCGAGCTTTTCGAAGACGTCGTCCACAGATTCGGTCTCCCGAACAGCATCATTACTGACCTTGGAACTACGTTTACTGGCCATCACTTTTGGGATTTCTATGAAGACCGTTGCATCTCTGTCAAATACATCTCCGTCGCCCATCCTAGAGCCAATGGCCAGGTCGAATGGGCGAACGCCATGATACTTGATGCCCTCAAAAAGAGGCTATATCAGAAAGAAGAAAAGCATTCGGGTAGATGGCTCAAAGAACTACCAGCTATAGTCTGGGGCTGCGTACTCAAGCTAGTCACAGCACCGGGGTGTCTCCATACTTCTTGGTCTATGGTTCAGAAGCCATACTACCAGTGGATATTGCCTTCCGAGCACCTAGGGTGGAAAACTTTGATGAAGAGCAAGCTACAGCTGTTCAGACAGAGGACGTCGATAGGGCCGAGGAGGAATGCCTAATCTCTTACATCCGCATGGCCAAGTATCTAGAAGGCTTGCGAAGGTACTACAACCGTAATGTCAAAGGTCGTTCATTTGCTGTCGGCGACCTCGTTCTCCGCCAAAAGCAGAAAACTAAAGGGATGCACAAGCTCTCCCCTCCCTGGGAGGGGCCTTACGTCGTCAAAGACGTTACCTGACCAGGGTCTTGTCGCCTATGTGACTTAGGCAGAATCAATGTTCCTAACTCCTGGCACATCGAGCACCTCATACGTTTCTATCCTTGAAACGCCTCAGATATGTACTCTATACTTTATGACGAATAAAGTTTTGATCTCCGTAATTTGCCTCCATTTTTTGTCCATTATGGTTTAAATCTCTACTTACGGTCGCCGGGTTTTACGTCACTTCATGATGAGCTCCAAAACAAAATCACCACAACTGCACCGAACACGTTTTCTCTAATTCGCCGAACATGTTTTCTCCAATTCACCGATCAAGTTTTCTCCAATTCGCCAAACGCGTTTTCTCCAATTCGCCGAACACGTTTTCTCCAATTCGCCGATCATGTTTTTTCCAATTCGCCGAACCCATTTTCTACAATTCGCCGAACACGTTTTCTCCAATTCACCGAACACGTTTTCTCCAATTCGCCGAACACATTTTCTCTAATTCGCCGATCATGTTTTCTCCAAATCGCCGATCACGTTTTCTCCATTTCACCGATCATGTTTTCTCCAATTCGCCGAACACGTTTTCTCCAATTCGCCGAACACGTTTTCTCCAATTCGCCGATCACGTTTTCTCCAATTCGCCGATCACGTTTTCTCCAATTCGCCAGCGTATTTCACCAAACATGTTTCTCCAAATCGCCGAACATTTTGCTTCAAATGTCCAAGATATTCCGACAATCAGCGAGCAGCATACGTCCCCTTCTATTCTCTTCGGAGAAAACCCAGTCTCCGATCCCTCCTTATACGTGCCACGGGCTTCGCGATCTGCATTATGGGTGGTCAGCTGCGGTTCCTTGGTCATGCATGTTTGTCCTACACGTCCACGGGCTCTGCACCCAACGTTATGGATTACGGGCTAGCTAAGGCCGAGAGCTCAGCACAGAGTTAATTGCTCGGACGCCACTTAAATTATATATATCTCCAAGTTATTTTGACAACCACTGAGCATCACATGTGGCGCTCTGATCTCTATGGAAAAACCCAGTTTCCAATCTATCCCTACATGTGCCACGGGATCCGCGCTCTGCATTATGGGTGGTCGGCTACGGTTCCTTGGTTACGCCTATTCCTCCTACACGTGCATGGGCTCCGCGCTCGACGTTACGGACTATGGGCTAGCCGAGGCCATGGGGGTCAGTAGCAAACCAACTGCTTGGACGCTACTTATACTATGTATAATTGCGTTATGGTTCAAACTACGAAGATTTTTTTGACGAAATAAAAGCAAACTACATGCACATGTACCTTATAACATTTAATGCATATATAAGTGTTTTCCGCGCTTTCGTGCGTTCTAACTACACTGACTAGACATTACAGATGATAATCTCTAAGCAGGTCACTAAGCTTTGCCATCGCCGCTCGTGTCACCAAACAGGTCTATATCGCCGGCTAGCATTTTCGCTGCATCTTCCACCTCATCTTCTAGCTGCTGGGTCTTCGCTTCGCTCAACCCTTCAGCAAATCTACCCCCTATCGATTGGAGATCGATAGTCGGGTAGTGGGATCTAGACACCGCAAGGGCGTGCGTAGCGGTGGTCATAATAGCATCGTGGTTGAAGCTCTTGAAATTCTCCCACGCTACCTTGCACCTCTAGACGATGGTGTCCAAACGTTGCCGCCTGCCGTCAGGCTGAGGAGCCGATTCCAGGTCAACACAGTCGAGCACTAGAGTAATTGTGGTGACCACAGCGTCGAAGTTGTCCTTTTGGGTCCTGGCCTCCTACAGCAGCACATCAAACTGTGCCTTGGCTTTATGACGATAGCCTGCAAACATTACAATGTTCAGTCATACCGGAAAACTACTTCAATAGTAACTCCGACCACGAGGTATTCACCTTTCAGCTCCTCAGCCAGTTTGTCTGCTCGCTTTGACTCCTTCACCTTCTCTTGTCGGACTTGCTCGATGGCTTGGCACAATTGGCCGAGCTCCGCATCTTGCTCTACAAAAGCAACATTTATCACCAAAAACACGGCTGTTCAGCAAACACAAAGTACATTCGCCAATATAACATACCTATTTTCTGCTCGGATACAATTTTGAGCTATTCGCACTTCTTGTCCAACTGCTCGGAGACATTATTCAGCTGCTTGGACACAGTGGCCAGCTGCTTGGACTTGCTTTGCAGCTGCTCGAAAGTAGCCGCTAGCTACTCGGATAGGACCCCCCCTGATATTCTTGGTCCCACGCGTTGGACTCTACAAGGTCTCGCTCGCGCTGGGCCCTCTGAGTGTTCTTCTCCAAGAGGTTCATCGCCTCCTTGAGTTTCTTGTTCTCCTCGGCGAGGGGCTCCATCCTCTTTATCAGTTGGTGCCAATGCTCGGTAGTCTGAGTTATCCCCTACAAATTTACAATGCTATTGATGAACTTCGATCTCCAACGCCATCTCCGAGCATTCTAGATGCAGTACTCACCTCAATTTGCTTCATTACTCTAGAAACAGTGGATTTCAACCTCTTCATCTCCCTGGTGGTGTCTTCCTCCTCGATAACCACCACCTCGTCGCCATGTTTATGGAGAATTCGGATGGATTTGAGTTGAGGTTCGGCACGCTCGATCTCCTCCACCTCGTCCTCTTCTACCGTGGCTTGGGCCATAGTCGGGGGGCTCTGTGGTCGAGCAAAGGGACCGACCATCCCTGGCGACGCTTCCTGCGGCACCATTTGGTCCTTGGCCACCATCGGCTTTGCTGCCCTGGACTCTGGTGCATCATCGGTAACTCTAGCTTCCACTACCGAAGACCCGACGGTTCCCGTCATTGCTTCGGGCGTCGCCGCCGACGCGTCTTCTGCTGGCGCTAATCGTTCGCCGCTGCTAGGTTCATCAGCAGCGGCGGCTAACTTTTCTCCTAGCTGTCGAGCACTCGGGGACTCTGGGTCGGGGACCGTCGGCGTTGCCCCCACCCCGGTTTCAGGCCTCGGTGTTGCACTACATTAGATCGGCTCGTCGGTCACCAAGGAAGTTAAGAAACCACAACAAAGTAACTCTTAGGCAAGGATGCTTACGGTTTGGTCTATCGGTTCAATTTCTTGAACCGACGATGCCTACCCGAGCCCCCAGGCATAGCTGTTTGGTCAACTCCCATGCTTGGGGGGAGTATCCGCTCCTCCACAGCCGGCCTCTGCTCTGCTTGTCGCTCTGGGACCCTCTCTGCATGCCACTCTAGGTTCACCTCCGCCCGTTGGTCGGGGACTCCGGTCGTTTGCACTACTAGGGCTTCCGTCGTCCACTCTGCAAGGATCTCCTTCGATCGTTGCTCGGGGACTTCATTGTCTCTCCTGGTTTGATCTTCCATGCGTGCGCTGTGCGGAGGCTCCTTTGTGCTCGGCGAACAAGCTATTGGAACTTCGTCGTCATTAGACCACTCGAACACCATAGTCCTTCGCGGTCGAGTGGTCCTATCATCTCCATGCGAGATGCTACCCGGTTTGAGGGAAGCAGCACCCGCCGTCTTTCTTTTCTTCCGAGCCGGCCCGTCTACCGCTGCCCTTTTCCCCGGATCTTCTCCGACACTGGGGATGGACTCTCCGATGAAATACTAACCGCCTCCTCTTTGGGCTATGATGGTGGCCGGGCGTCTACCCCTTTCGGCCATTCACTCCTCGACTTGCCCGAGAAGTATACCGCCCTCTCCTGCGAATGGATCTTTGCATAGATGAATTAGTTCAGATGGTCGAAAAGGACGAAAGATGAAAAAAGCAGCAGAAACATAAAACTAAGTTGATTTACCTGAGGAGGCAGACTCTTGCAGTTAAAGGGCTTCGAATACCCTAACATGTTGAATGAGGCAAACAGAGCAAATAGCTCTATAGCCTGTTCCTCCGCAACATCTCTTGATAGCATCTCCGGCCTCTCCCGGCGCTTCTTAGCATTTCCGACCAGCTCCTTTGGCTTTCTAGGATGTGGTCGGTGTCGTAGCAGATGGCCGGCTGGTTCTGCCTCATGTAGAACCACCTTGTGTTCCAGTTCTTCAGTGATGTATTCAATGGCACAGTAAGGTACTCCCCCGCCATCCCATCGCGCAGCTGAAGGTACACTCCGCCGACCACCTTGGAACCACCGCCACCTCTCTTCTTCAACCAGAACAGATAGCGGAAAAGGTTGAAGTAGGGGAGGATTCCGAGATATGCCTCATAGAAATGGATGAGATGTGTAAAATGGTATTTGGGTGGAGATTGGACAAACTGACTACCCAAAGCTCCAGCAAATCCCTAAGGAATGGGTGAACAGGAAATCCCAACCCACGCCAGAAATAATCTTCGAATACCACCACTTCATCGGTATGAGGTGTTGGAAAGGGCTCACCGAGGGCCGGCCGCCATCCAGCATTAGCGCAGTCAGGAAGAACGCCAACCTCCACTAGTATGTTTAGCTCTGCTTCTCCCGTACGAGATGGCACCCATTCTTCGTCACACCAGGCTTCGGTACTCGCCTTCTTCGGGCTTGTTTTCTTCGATTTGACAGCTCCCCTCTTCGGCGCCATCCCTCAGATCCAATTAGGGTTTGGCGACAGAGGCTACTGTGGATGCGAATCTAGAAATGGGAGAGCTTTGGAGGAAGGCGAAATGGCAAAGGTGGGAGTGCGAGGTGCGGCGGTGCAGTTATAAAGTACTTTCCCCACCCTTTCGCATTCGAGGATTTTTGGGAAACCGTTCCCACAATCTGCATTTCTTCGGATTCTTCGACGCGACTTCATGGGTCGTTGCCTGGGCTTTCGCGCATGCTCACCCAATGCACGCTGACGTTTTCGCCAAACATTATGGCTCAATAATTGCTACTGAACAGATGTTACTCCAGTTTTTTCTTCGTGGTTCTGTTTTCTCCGAAGATGGCTATTATTTTCTGACCCTGACAACATATGACTATGTCATCTACTATCAGGCTTGGGAACTAAGTGGGCACACTTCACCTAGCAATGAATGTGCTCTTTGGGGCTACACCCGGGGACTGGCTGCCTGCTCGGCTGATCTTTTAATTTTCTTCTATTTCTGACCCTGGCACCACATGACTATGTCATCTACTGTCAGACTCGGGGACTAAGTGGGCACACTTCACCTGGCGGTGAATGTGCTTGCTTTATACTAGGAGACTCCGCGCCCCTTGAGGCTGATGAATGTTATCTCCTGCTCTTGTGGTCAAATTCTAAGTGGGCACACTTGGTCTACTGCGAAGAAATTTTTTGGTTCTGAACTGGAGCTCCTTGCATCCTTATGGCAAGCCATACTTGGGTTACGCTACTCGGCGATGGTTCATGCTACTCGGCAGTTACTCACAATTGCTCAGCAACTCATCACAATGGTCGGACCATGAGTTTGACAGCTCGACTTTGTTTGCACCTGCTTGGACAAGCTCAAGACGACATTGCACAACATATACAAGGCACTCGGGGACTAGCTATGGGGGGTATGACCCCGGATACCCATGGCAGACCAGATGGGCTGCGCCCCCAGGGGCGGTCTAGCCCACAAGACGAAGCCTTGTGGGGCACGACTCTGCTCGGTGCTTTCCGCACGACATCTGCAAGATATCCTGAAGATACTATGAGATCTATTAGGATATGTATGATCCCAAGAATCCTGTAACCAGTTATTACTTTCTGGTTATCTATCAGATCTAACTGTCGACAGAATATCATCGACAATCCACCGAGGGGTATCCCACGAAGGTAGATTTGTCGGTGGGGGTGCACGTAATCAGGAACCGGATGGTGACACACGGCGTAGAGACAACGATTTAGACAGGTTCGGGCCGTCTAATCGACGTAATACCCTACGTCCTATGTCTTTGGTGTATTGTATTGATCTAGATGGATCGATCTAGATGGATCTTGTCCGCTAGGGGACCCCTGCCTCTCCTTATATACTCTGGAGGGACAGAGTTACAAGGAAAGTAGCATATTTGGTACTACACAATATCTTGCGGTGCACGCCGAGCAGCGCCGTGCACGCCTTAATCTTGTGTGTAACATCCCGCCTCTACAAGGTTGGGCCCGCTTACATCTGGCAGCTTTTCTAGGACATAGACTACCCTCACAGACCCACACAAGTCTTTTCTGCGCACTTTGTCCTCACTCATGCGCACCCGGGAAGGACTTCCTGGTCGGTCACCCATCCTGAAATTGCTCTAGACCAAGCACGCTTAACCTCAGAGTTTTTTAGAGATGGGCTTCCGGAAAAAAAGTTGCAACTTGTTTGTATGAGTATCCTATTAATCCTGTTAAGCCCTGGGCCAGGATGTTACATCCTCACCCCCTTAAGAGACCGACGTCCTCATCGATCAATCCCAAGCCAGGAATGTCCCCTCTTGGCCACATCCATGTGTCCAGTGCCAGTGCATGTGCCATGCTGTGTGACCACTCTAGGACCACTCCAACCATGCACACCATGCCTGCGCAACTACGGCACACGCACTTGTGAAACCACGAGAGTCGGCTCTGATACCATTCTGTAATGTTGACCACTCCAGCCATGCGCACCATGCCTACGCAACTACGACACACGCGCCTGTGAAACCACGAGAGTTGGCTCTGATTCCATTCTGTAACATCCCGCCTCTACAAGGTGGGCCCGCTTACATCTGGCAGCTTTTCTAGGACACAGACTGCCCTCACAGACCCACACAAGTCTTTTCTGCGCACTTTGTCCTCACTCATGCACACCCGGGAAGGACTTCCCGATCGGTCACCCATCCTGAAATTGCTCTAGACCAAGCACGTTTAACCTCAAAGTTCTTTAGAGATGGGCTTCTAGAAAAGAAGTTGCAACTTGTTTGTATCAGTATCCTATTAATCTTGTTAAGCCCTGGGCCAGGAGGTTACATTGTGGGCTGGGTCACCTCTGATGGTGTGGCCCATGTCTTATCTTGTGGATACTAGGGGCCATACCCCCACAGCTAGTCTCCGAGCCTGACAGTAGGTGACGCAGTCGCATGGTGCCAGGGTCAGAAAGTAGAAGACCAGCCGAGTAGGCATCCAGTCCTTGGGTGTAGCCTCGAGATGAGAACAAGCACATTCACCATAAGGTGAAGTGTGCCCACTTAGTCCCCGAGCCTGCTGGAAGATGAAGAATGAATCTTGTAGCAGGGTCAAAGAAAAAGAAGTCTGAAAGCTTGCCGACGTCGTCTGACATGCACGTATCAAGACCCTAGATGTGCTACCCAAGATCAGCACCCTAATCCGAACATCATGGAGCAGCTTGATAACACACCGATGAGACGTAGCAAGATCCGACCACCAAAGGAGCACCGAGGAGTCCCCGGCATCGCTGGTGATGACCGAGCACCGAGGAGCGAGGAGTTCCCGGCGTCGCTGGCGATGTCTGAGCACCGAGGAGCGAGGAGTCCCCGACGTCGCTGGCGATGTCCGAGCACCAAGGAGCGAGAAGTCCCCAGTGACGCTGGTGATGACCGAGCACCGAGGAGCGAGGAGTCCCCGGCGTCGCTGGCGATGACTAAGCACCGAGGAGTGAGGAGTCCCCGACGTCGCTAACGATGACCGAGCACTGAGGAGCAAGGAGTCCCTGGTGTCGCTGGCGATGACCGAGCACCAAGGAGCGAGGAGTCCTCGACGTCGCTGGTGATGTCTGAGCACCGAGGAGCGAGGAGGCAAGGAGTCCCTAGCGTCGCTGGCAATGTCCAAACACCGAGGAGTGAGGAGTCCCCGGCGTCGCCGGCGACGTTTGAGCACTAAGGAGCGAGGAGTCCCCGGCGTCGCTGGTGATGACCGAGCACCGAGGAGCGAGGAGTCCCCGGCGTCACTAGCGATGAACGAGCACCAAGGAGCGAGGAGTCCCTGGCGTCGTTGGCGATGACCGAGCACCGAGGAGCGAGGAGTCCTCGGCGTTGCTGGCGATGTTCGAGCACCGAGGAGCGAGGAGTCCTCGGCGTCGCTGGCGATGTCCGAGCATTGAGGAGCGAGGAGTCCTCGGCATCACTGGTGATGTTCGAGCACCGAGGAGCGAGGAGTCCTCAGCGTCGCTGGCAATGACCGAGCACCGAGAAGCGAGGAGTGCCCAGCGTCGCTGGTGATGACCGAGCACCGATGAGCGAGGAGTCCTTGGCGTTGCTGGTGAGGACCGAGCACCGAGGACCGAGGAGTCCCCGGCATCGCTGGTGATGTCCGAGCACTGAGGAGCGAGGAGTCCCCAGCATAGGCGGCGATGACCGAGCACCGAGGAGTCCCCGGCGTCGCTGGTGATGTCCGAGCACCGAGGAGCGAGGAGTCCCCGATGACGCTGGCGATGACCGAGCACCGAGGAGTCCCCGGCATAGGCGGCGATGTCCGAGCAGCAAGGAGTCCTCGGCATAGGCGGCGATGTCCGAGCATCGAGGAGTCCCTAGCATAGGCTATGATGTTTGAGCACCGAGGAGTCCCAGGCGAAGCTGGCGAGGTCCGAGCACTGAGGAGTCCCCGACGTAACTGGCGATGAAGCACGAGCGATGAACAGTCTGGTCAACTGGTCGGCAGTGAAGTGAGCATTGACTAGAAATGACCGGCGAACAGTCTAATCAACTGGTCGGCGATGGAGTCCATGAACCAAGAGGTCTAACCAGTTGATCGGTGGAGAAGCCCGAGCACCAAGTGATCCGACCACCTGGACGATGATCCTGCAATACAAACATATAGAACGGGTAGTACATGATGAAAAAATATATAAACTCTGGAGAAAAAATAGCGTATGTAGCTTGGCGATCAGTTGGCATGAAGATGTATTTATTTTTAATATAAACCGCCCGACCAGTTAGTGTGTAGCTGAGTCTCTAGCCCTAGCTAGCCCATAGTCCATAACGTCGAGCGCAGAGCCCATGCATGTGTAGGAGGAATAGGCATCGCTAAGGAGCCGCTACCGACCACCCATAACCTAGAGGGCAGACGCTCATGCACGTGTAGGGAGGAGCCGGAGATAGGGTCGTCTCTGGAGGCGTCCGAGCATCAACATGACTGTTCGAGGGTTCAGAAAATCGTTTGGAGAGCAAACATGGAGAAAATAGTTCGGAGAAACATCATGGCGATATACGGAGATTGAAGAATATTTAGAAAAATATTAAAGTGTTACTTCGCTTTAGACAGAAAGTCTGGTCGGTGGCTTATGGTGTTATCTGGTCGGCGTGAGGATGGACATCTCCAACCTGGTCGACGAATTTGCCCCTAAGGGCATCTTGATAAGCGGCAGTGGCATTGGTGAACTCGAAGGGTAGGGCCATAACTCTTGGAGTTTCCCAAGCAGCCTCCGATTGATCTGGATCGGAGGGTGGTTGGCGCTGAACCAGAGTCCAAAGCCGATTCAGCGATGGAGAGGCAATCGGCAAGCTTCAGACCAACCCGATCGATAGATGCGATCAGATCGTCGTTGTTGATCTGCCTCCTCTGGTAGCAAGGAAACAGGCGGCGAGTTGTTGATGAAGGTGACCTCAGAGGTGGTTCCGAGATCGGATCTGCAGTTGTGGGGGCTGATGTAGCCAGCGATGAATCGTCGTCGTGGACTGGCATGGATCTCCACGAGATTGATGACGAGAACGCGCTGTTGATTTGAGGTCCATTTGGCTCACCATGGATCAAGCGCACACCCCTACCTGGTGCGCCAACTGTCGACAGAATATCGTCGGCAGTCCACTAAGGGGTATCCCACGAAGATAGATTTGTCGGTGGGGGTGCGCGTAATCAGGAATTGGATGGTGACACAAGGCGCAGAGATAACGATTTAGACAGGTTCAGGCCATTTGATCGACGTAATACCCTACGTCCTGTGTCTTTGGTGTATTGTATTGATCTGGATGGATCGATCTAGATGGATCTTGTCCGCTAGGGGACCCCTGCCTCTCCTTATATACTCTGGAGGGACAGGGTTACAAGAAAAGTAGCCTATTTGGTACTATACAATATCTTGCGGTGCACGCCGAGCAGCGGCGTGCACGCCTTGATCTTGTGGGCTGGGTCACCTCTGATGGTGCGGCCCATGTCTTGTCTTGTGGATACCGAGGGCCATACCCCCACACTAACCGACTTGTAACCCTGCTCCCCGGACTATATAAGGCATGCTGGGATCCCCTCCAAACACACGAAACATCATACGATAGCTAATACAAACCAACAAACCATAGGAGTAGGGTATTATGTCATACTGACGGCCTGAACCTGTCTAACTCGTGTGCCTCTGTTGCCTTCTTGTTCTTGATCTCACGCTCCTCTGCCGATCAATCTACCTTTGCGGGATACCCCTCGGAGGACTACCGATGATATTCTATTGACAATACCACTTTGACCTGAGGAATGGCCGAATTACCTTTTTGGATGAGACTCCTATCGATGATCTCTTTTGGCATAGCTGCTGCGGCCTCAAGATCACTGGTAACCAGTAGTGTGCTGTACACCGGTGTGAAATCTGCAACAAAAGGCTTTAACTGTGAAATGTGAAACACTAGGTGTATGAGGGCACTATCAGGGAGTTCCAGCTGGTATGCTGCTGACCCAATTCGCTCCAGGACACGATATGGGCCAAAATACTTGTATACCAGCTTTGGGAATGGCCTATTAGCCACTGATGATTGTGTATACGGCTGTAGCTTAAGCAACACTTGATCACCTATAGCAAAGGTTAGATCAGTGTGTTTTTTGTGAGCCATGAGCTTCATCTTGGTTTTTGCTTTGGCCAAGTGTTCCTTGAGGGATTGTAAATGGAGCTCTCTATTTTGTATGACTTCTGCCACTGAAGTGTTAGTATCCTCAAGCAGTGATGGCACTGCTCCTATGTTGGGTTCATATCCATATAAAGCCATGAATGGAGAGCAACCTAGAGAGGTATGGTATGAAGAATTGTACCGTATTTCAGCTAAAGATAACCAAGATTTCCATGATTTGCTTGAGTCTTGCACTGAGCATATCTTAGGAACATTTCTAGGCATTGATTCACTCTTTTGGTTTGCCCATCTATCTGTGGGTGATATGCAGTGCTAAGTGACAGGTTAACCTGATAGAGCTTTGAATAGATCCCTCCAAAAGTGACTAATGAAGATAGTGTCTCTGTCAGAAACAATGGAATTTGGTAAGCCATGTAGTTTGACCACATTGTCCATGAATAGTTGTGCTATAGAAGCTACACTGTAAAGATGTTTGACAGGGATGAAGTGGGCAAATTTTGTCAATCTGTCAACAACCACTAGAATGACACTGTACCCTTCTGACTTGAGTAAGCCTTCTATGAAATCCATAGACAAGTCTCTCCAAACACCAGCTGGTATAGGAAGTGGTTGCAACAGACCAGGTGGATGTTGCAAAGAGTGTTTTGCATGCTGACAAATGGAGCACTGCTTGATGTAGCTATCAACATCCTATTTCATGCCATTCCAAGAAAGTGCTTTTTGGTACAGGAAGTGGTTGCAACAGACCAACTGGATGTTGCAAAGAGTGTTTTGCATGCTGACAAATGGAGCATTGCTTGATGTAGCTATCAATATCCTATTTCTTGCCATTCCAAGCAAAGTGCTTTTTGAGTCTATAATATGTGGCCTGGGTTCTAGAGTGACCCCTAAGGCACTAGAGTGGCAAGCAACAATCAGTTTTGTTTGTAGTGTAGAGTTGTGTCCAATCCAAACATTTCCCTTGTATCTGATCAAGCCATTTTCTAGACTGTTAGGACTAGAAATGCTTGTGCTTGTGGGTCTATTCCATAGGTGTTTAGCACCTCTTGAACCCAATCTGGTTGGACTATAGAAATAGATTAGATGGACAGCAAATGTGCCACTCTAGAGAGTGCATCTGGAGCTATATTGTCTTTGCCCTTCTTGTAAACAATTTTGAATTGAGGCCCCATCAATCTTGTCATTGCCTTTCTTTGCATCTCAGAATGCAGGTTCTGTTCATTGAGATAGGCCAAGGATTTTTGATCAGTTAGGATGATGAATTCCTGTCTCGGAAGGTAGTGCCTCCACTTTTCAACTGCCATAATCAAAGCCAAGAACTCCATCTCATATATTGATAGATTCTTGTGGTTGTCACCAAGAGCTTTGCTTAGATAAGCTATTGGTTGATCATTTTTGCATAAGGACTGCTCCTATACCATCCTTATATGCATCTGTTTCCATAGTGAACTGCTCTTGGAAGTTGGGTAGAGCTAAAATAGGGGTTCTGGTCATAGCTAACCTGACAGCATCAAATGATTTCTGGGCCTCTACTGACCAAAGAAATTGCTTGTGCCTGAGTAACTATGTAAGTGGTCTAATCAATAGGCCATAGGCTTTCACAAATCTTCCGTAATATCCTGTCAGACCCAAAAATGCCATGAGCTTAGTAACAGTTGTTGGTGCTGGCCAATGTATCATTGCTGAAATCTTGGATGGATCAGTTGATACACCTTTGGAGGATATAATATGACCCAAATACTTAAGACTATCCTGGTCAAAGGTACACTTATATGGTTTCAAGTATAGTTGATGTGCTCTGAGAGTGTCTAGAACCTGCTTCAATTGTTGGATGTGTTCTTCCCAAGAGTTGTTGCATATAAGAATATCATCTCGGAAGACTAACACAAACTTTCTCAGAAAAGGCTGTAAGATTTCATTCATAAAACACTGAAATGTTGCTGGGGCATTTGTTAATCCAAAAGGCATCACTTTGAGTTGGTAATGGCCTTGGTGGGTTTTGAAAGCTGTTTTATGCTCATCCTCAAGTAACATCCTGACCTGATGGTAACCTGATCTCATATCAAGCTTAGTGAAGTACTTTGGGCCAGCTAATTCATCTAAGATCTCCTCAATTATAGGCATAGGGAACCTATTCTTTATAGTCATGGCATTGAGTTTTCTGCAATCTACACTGAACCTCCATGAGCCATCTTTTTTTAACAAGCAGGACAGGTGAAGCAAAAGGGCTATGGCTATGGGCAATAAGTCCTGCTTTGAGTAACTGTTGGACTTGTTTTTCTATTTCATTTTTATGATGTGGAGAATAGTGGTAGGGCTTGGAATTGATAGGTACAAATCCAGGTAGTAGAGGGATGGCATGGTCATAGCTTCTTGGTGGTGGTAAGGATTGTGGGTCAGAAAAAACATCACTGTAGTTGTCTAGCAGATGTTGGATATCTGGCTAGGGTTGAGGGTTGTGTTTAAGTGTGGCTAGAGATGGCTCAGGAATGTAATCTAACAATACAAAAGCCCACACATCATTGCCTCTAGTGGAGTTGTATACATTAGCTGTAGAGATGGAAGTCAGCTCCAATGGCAGGTTGGTCAATCCCTGTAACTTGATGGTCTTCCCATTGTCTGTAAACTATAGTGCCTTCTTCTCCTAATCACCCTGCATGGGACTGTGCTTCTGTAGCCAGTCAAACCCCAAGATAGCATCATAAGGATGCATGTCTAGTATCACCATGTCTGTTGACAAACTCTGACCCTGACAGTACCATTGTAAATTTGGGACCAACTGATTGGTCGTGATCCATTCCCCATTTGACAGTTTAAGTCTTCTAGGTGTTGTTGGAACAGTTTGCAGCTTGGCCATTTGCACAAAAGCTAAGCCAACAAAATTGTGAGAGCTACCACTATCCAGTAAAATGAGCATGACCTTACCTTGGACTTTGTTTCTGAGGTTGATACAATTAGAGTGGTCCACACTAGAGATAGTATTGAGAGATAACTGACCAAACTCCTCCTGTAAAATGTCCTCAGTTTCTAATTGATTCAACACTTCATCCCCTAAAGTTCTGTCCAAATCATTTACCACCAGAGTGTTGGCTTGTGCCATGCTACCATATGTTAGGGACTACAGAAGAGCAAATGGTTTATGCTACCATTATGAAGAGCTCCCACTACACAGCTCATTTATCACCAGAGTGTTGGCTTATGGCCTGGTTCATACTTCTCTTCATAATGGTAGCATAAACCATTTGCTCTTCTGTAGTCCCTAAGCTGTCTGTCTCTCCAGAGCTGTGTAGTGGCTGCTGGTGGTTTTATTTCAGCTTTTTGCTACTGATGGGGCTATCTTGGTTGTATGGAATTTCTATGGTACTAGGGCTTGGATCTTTCCAATACACCATGTTGTATCTTGGCAATCAGAGAAGCCTTATCCATAGTACTAGGCATATGAGGTTCTACTATGGCTCTGATGTCATCTTTAAGCCCAATAATATAGTGTGTAGTGAAAAACATGTCATCATAGTGATAGTTGTGCATGGTGATATCAAACATGAAACCTTGGTAAGCAGCAGTGTAATCCTCCATAGAACCAGTTTGTTTTATAGTAACTCTATCATTGCTGTCCTAAAGTCAACAGCCCCAATTTTTTCCTCTAGTACTGCATAGAATGCAGTCCAAGAACCCAATGTGTGGTTCTGTTTGTATGCTTGCCACCATTTGGCAGCATTGCCCTCAAAATTCAGTGTAGCTGCTGTAATCCACATACCTTCAGGCAACTGATACAGATCAAAGTAGTTGTGACACATATCATTCCAAATTCTAGGGTCAGTGCCATCAAATTTTGGAAATGGCACCTTAGGAATAGCTTGCCGAGGAAGGGCTTCTTTCTTGCCAGGTTTAGGAGGTGGCTTCTTGGTCTTGGAAAACTCTGGCTTCGCCTTTCTGTTATCAGATGCAAACACATTGTGAAAGGTATCATTGTCTTCAATGATTTCAGAACCCTCTTCTTCTGCATCAGACTAACAATGATGATCAAATTGCTGCAATGTCAGTTGGGCTACAGCGGCTCCATTGGCCTTGACTTGTTGTCCAATCATGCGTTGTTCTGTAGAATACTGATCCATAGCTGCAACATGAATATCCATCTGAGTCTTTAGTTGTTGCTGTACCACACCAATATCATTCATCTGTGAGAAAAGAAGATCAAAATTCTCCATCACTTGATCCCAATAGGATTTCTCCTCCCTCGCACTCTTGGACATGTTGTCTAGCAAGATGCGGGTCTGATGGTTTAGGTGGAGCTATGTTTGACAAAATCGTAGAAGACTGGATGTTGCAAGGTAACAAGCAGCAGGCTTGGATTGCTCCTCCCCTGTTTCGTGCTTGCTACTGATCACCGCTGCCTAGGAGTGATGTGGAATCAAGGAATTTTATGCAAGAATAGGTGCCTTACAACCCAAATTCATGGACACTCCTCTACCAACGCCACCGCACCAAAATTGAACGAACAAACTATGGAATTTTATGCAAGAATAATCGCCTTGAAACACTCGTCGTTCATTCAACTGTGCCAAGAGAAAAGGAGTGAGCTGTAAGTGTGGCTCACTATGGTTCTGCCGCCGAACCCTAGGTTGTCAATGTAATCTGCCGCTAGTCGAAGATGAACTTGCTGGAGAAGACACCGCGGTGTCCAACACCGTCACGCCACCGCCATGCGTACCTGGATGCCATTGGATCCAGGATCTGCCATGCCACCGCCGTTCGCCAGATGCGATAATTGGTGTTCGTCAACTAGGTGTTGTGCTAGGTCAACCTCGGCACGGACCTATGGGACCTCATGAGCTCGCTAGAGCAGAGACCTAAGATCAACCCACCGTTGTGGCAGAACCTCCTAAGAAATTGGGCCCACGTGCATCTATCATTGTCTCAACAGACCTATGATAGCATACACGAGTTCCCAACAACTTAACAGGTCTATCGGGTGTCCTCGGGAAACCCGAATCATCCACGAATCTTTTTCGAACAGGATCCCAATCACAGACATTGCAGATTACAACAGTTTATTCAAATATATACATCAGAGTAAAATATAGCAGAAGTCTTACGATAACATAGTTTACAAACCAGTTGTTTCAAACTTACATAACCAAAAGTGTCATAAAACCATAGTAGCGGGATAATATTACATTAACATTATTTATCATACAAACTAGTGCCTTGTCCAAAGGCCATTCATCATTCCTCATTGTCATCAACTTCAAACACAGACATGCAGTAGGGACCAAAACAAGCCTGCGCATGCGACTCACCTGCAACAAGGGTTAACAAACCCTGAGTACAAAAGTACTCAACAAGACTGACCCGACGTAAAAGGGATGAAGGACTTTAGAGATGCAGGAGTTGGGGCAAGGTAAGGATGTAGCAAGATTCAAAAGTTCTTTGCCAAAAGCTTACTATTCTTGATCCTATTTTCAAGTTTTATCCCTAAGTATTCTTAGGTCATTATCTCAACTAAGTGTTCATATTCCATGTTCCAATCCTTTTCATTCCATTCCTTTTCTCAAATTTTAGTAATTCACCAGTCCTGCATTGCTTCTGTAATGAATCGAGTCTCCATATCCACGGAGCATCGGCAATTCGAATTGATTCAAGTCCTAGCTGGGGATTCCTTATCACACGACATATGTCGAACTTAATCTTGCATATATCAACCTCACTACCGGATCCTCCTATACTAAGTCGTCTCCACGCCACCCGAGAGCACAGTACACCTCAAATCCAGCCACATTCTAGCCACGAGGATACACGCTACTCCTGCCATCTCTCCACTCCTAGTGCATGGGCATTCGTCTTAGTATCGGATTAGCCGAAGTAGGCTTACCAGAGTATGTGACCAGTACTACAAAGTGTCTCGTTCAAAAGATCCACAATGAGTGGCCTTTAAGTGACATAGTCGGCAACATTACCCAACATTCAAGATAAGTCACCCGGCTAGTCTCTAGTTCATTCTATCTTCTTTCTTTCTTTGGCCAGAATGCCATCTTTGAGTGTATCAAAACTTTTACTTTGAAAGCCAACCATAAAGCATACTAAGCATTCTACGCCTTTGTAAATGAAATCATCTTCAAGGATGGTAAACAATTAACAAGGTAGGCAATGCATCAAGTAGGTAACATTTGAATTAATCAACTTAATGCAATAGGTAACATAGGTGATAAACTTTTCAAAGTAAACAAGGTAATGGTTTAATGCATAAACTGGGGCTTGCCTTCGTTGACGTTCTCGGGTTCCGGATCAGTACCACAAATATCGAATCCTGAGACAACAGGGGATTCTTCCACATCTTGCTCAACTAGGATCGGTTCACTCTCAGATTCTACACGAAATAATAACATATGCTTCAACATGATGATAATGTAAACATGATGCTTTCATGGTGCATGAAATATAATAACACCTTGAATACAACTTTCCTTCACGGTACAGTTGCAAGCCAACAAAACCAACATGCAATTCTACCATCAAGGACCACACAAGTGACTTGACCAAATTGACCTCAAAACCCTACTAGTCACAAAACATGACCAAAACAAAAGTCAAACTCTAACCTAACACTTAGGGTTTGCTTTTATTCATTTTTGAATTAATTTGGAAATAATCCCAAAAATGAACTTGTTCCAAAAGACCTCAAAATTTTATTTAAGCTTCCTCATGACAAATTAGTGTACCAAAACAAATTTCATAATTGTTGGAGTTATACAGTGGCCTACAAAAATCATGGAAATTTCATTTATCAATTAATTGAGCAATTTTCATCACATTCAAAAAGTACTGTAAATCAATATTTCATATTTTTCCTAAATAATATTAATTACAGAGAGGTCACACAAAAATTTTCATAATTTTTGGAGCTCTAAATAAATCTACACAAAAATAACAAAAACAGATACTATTCATTCAATTCTGAAAAAGGAAAAATCATTTTCAAACTGCACAGTCGCTGACATATGGGACCCACTTGTCATCCCTAACCTTCAGCTTTGATCGCGATGACGACGGCGCTGACCGGCGCTAACTCGCCAACGGTGAGTCTAACGGCGAAGGCAAAGGCACCACGGTGATCACTACAACAAGGCGCAATGATTGGTGGCACAACCGAGACCCTACGTGGCCAGAACCGAGCACTACACCAGTCATGGTGGATGTGGTGGCACGGCAGCGCTACGCCAGCGAAACAAGGTCGGTAGAAATCAAACAAAAGGCTTAGAAAGGATTAGCAGCTCACCCCGAACGTGTTGAAGCAAAGAACGAGACCGGAGAAGCTACGGTAACGCGGGTCGACGGTGACAGCGGTCACGGCGGAGCAGACTTCGTCGGTGACGGAGTTCCGGTGACTGTAGTGGGAAAAATGACCAAGCAAGAACGGATTAAGCACTACAGCATCGAGACGAAGCTATAGAGACAACAAGCGAGGGCAACGACTCACCTGATGACGCTGGCCGCGGTGAAACAGAACTTCAGGTGAGGTCGCCGGCCATGAGGAAGAAGGGTCGCTAGAGGCGGTTCTCGATGGACTCAGACAACCACAGTTGGTGGGATGGGTTCGCAAGGAGGAAACAGAGCTGGAACACTTCTTTGCCGAGGTTGGCTTGCGCTGAGGAGGCGAGGGGAGCTCGCCGGAGCTGAGGCGGCGGCGTCGGGAAACAGAGGAGAGAAAGAAAAGTAGACGACGGCGTCGGAGCTTTATAGCGCGGCCAAGAGAGTGAGGGAACGACATGCAGCGAGCATCCCGTGCCAGTGCAAAGCCGAGGGCGGCCACGGGCGCGTCTGGAAGGCCAGAGAAAGGATGCCGGTGGTGGGGCGATGGTCATGCACTATTCACCAGAATTACAGAATTGCCATCCATTTTAAAATTCAAATTACTCCCAAATTTGTATAACAACTCAAAAATCTTCAAAAATAAAAGTTGTTCAAAATCAAAAGTTCTACAACTTTGCTTAAATGAACATTTTCAAATTCTACCTCCATTTTGAAATTTGAATTTGGGGTGTATTTGAGCATTTGAATCATTTCAAAATTACTCCAAATTTTGTATGTAAACTTTAAAAACTTTGAATACCAAAGTTGATCCTTATAAAATAAGCTCCAACTTTGCTTTTTGTCACAACCCCAAATTCCAAATGGATTTTAAAATAGCAGAAGGGGCAAAAAGGACTTTCATGGTTTGAATTTGAATTCAAATTTGATTTGTTTTCCTTTTTACTTAACTTTGATTTTTGACCAGTAACATGGCCCATTAGGGTTATTTGAGTCAATTGACACATGGTCTCACATGATCACATGAAATTTGACCCTTGTGGTCATGATCTTTATTTAGAGTTTTGGATCACATTGCATCACATAAAATAACAACTTATGAAATAAAGCTTATTTAGTGAATGCATTCAAATTTTTCTACTTTATGAATGCTTTGCAATGCATATGATGACATGTCAAGTTTTAGTGAAAACACCGGAGGTGTTACAACCCTTCCCCTTAAAGAAATCTTGTCCCAAGATTTAAAACCTAAGGCTGAGTAATGGAAAAGGAAATGTGTCAAACTAACACATCATATCTTTGTTCAAAAAGCTAGTGAGGGGGTTTTCCATTCTTTTAACAAAAGAGACTAGTTACAACATAGACAAGATATTGCAACTAAATAGAAGCGAAGAAGTCAGGAAAGTTTTCTTCTAAGTAATCCTCGGACTCCCAAGTAGCTTCATCTTCAGTGTGTTGATTCCATTGTACTTTGTAGAACTTGATTGTACGTCTTCGAGTGACTCGATCTTTCTGATCTAAGACTCTAATGGGGTACTCAGCATAAGTCAAATCAGGTTCTAGTTCTACATCACCAAGGTCGATCACTTGGTCAGGTACTTGAAGACACTTCTTTAACTGGGATACATGGAAGATATCATGCACCGCTGACATGTGATCTGGTAGCTTGATGCGATAGGCGACCGGTCCACATCGTTGTTGGATTTGAAAAGGACCAACATAACGGGGCATCAACTTTCCCCGAATCCCAAAACGATGAACTCCTTTCATCGGCGATACCTTGAGGTAGACATGATCTCCCACTTTGAATTCTAGCAGTCGTCTCCTCTTATCAGCATAGCTTTTCTGTCGGGATTGAGCTACCTTCATATTAGCTTGTATGAGTTTAACTTTCTGTTCAGCTTCCTTGACCACATCCAGCCCAAAGAACCAACGTTCTCCAGCTTCTGACCAATTTAAAGGTGTCTGGCATCTATAGCCATACAATGCTTCGAATGGTGCCATTTTAATGCTCTCTTGATAGCTATTGTTATATGAGAATTTAGCTAAGGGAAGGCATTCATCCCATTTAGCACCATAGGAAAGGACACATGCTCTCAACATATCTTCAAGAATTTGATTTACCCTTTCAGTCTGTCCATCTATTTGCGGATGATAAGTAGAACTGCGGATAAGTTTGGTTCCCAAAGACTCATGTAGACTTTTTCAAAACTTGGATACGAACAATGACCCTCTGTCAGAGACAATGGTCTTGGGTGCCCCATGCAGACTGAAGATTCTATCAAGATAAAGCTTTGCATACTGTTCCGCTCGATATTTATCTCTGACTGGTAAGAAATGAGCTATCTTGGTTAGGCGATCAATAATAACCCATATTGAATTGTAGCCTGCAGATGTCCTAGGCAATCCCACGATGAAGTCCATACAGATATCTTCCCACTTCCAAGATGGAACTGACAATGAATCTAATGGACCTGCAATCTTCATGTGAATTGCTTTGACCCTCTGACAAATATCACATTTAGCCACATATTGAGCTATTTCTATTTTCATTTTGGTCCACCAATATCTCTTTCTTAGATCATGATACATTTTGTTGCTACCTAGATGAATGGAGTATCTTGTAGAATGAGCTTCATCAAGAATCTGCTTTCGCAGCTTCGGACTTTTGGGTACTACCAATCTATCTTTGAACCATACGACATCGGATTCATCAATATTGAAACATGTTGGTTTTCCAGATCTGACTTTATCTTTGATATGGGCTATACCCTTACTTTTCCATTGAGCAGCAATGATCAGATCTTTGATAGTGGACTCAACTGCAATATTGGACAGGGAACCTCGTTCTATGATTTGTAAATTCAGATGCTCCATCTCTTGACACAATGTTCGTTGCATATTTTTCACAGTCAGACAATGGCAGTGACTCTTGTGACTCAGGGCATCGGCAACCACATTAGCCTTGCCCGGATGATAATGCACTTCTAAGTCATAATCTTTGATAAGTTCTAACCATCTTCTTTGCCTCATATTCAACTCTGACTGAGTGAAGATATATTTCAAACTCTTGTGATCCATATAGATATGATAGATATTGCCCAATAAATAATGTCACCAAACCTTGAGTGCATGAACAACAGCGGCTAATTCAAGATCATGGGTGGGATAATGTTCTTCATGCTTCTTGAGTTGTCTGGAAGCATACGCTATGACTCTGCCTTCTTGCATAAGAACACAGCCAATACCAATTCCAGATGCATCACAATAGATATCAAACGGCCTCTCGATATCAGGTTGTGCTAATACTGGTGCAGTTGTCAGCAACTTCTTTAATGTTTGAAAGGCCTTCTCACATTCTGTTGACCATACAAACTTAGTTTGATTTTTCAGCAGTTCAGTAATCGGCTTCGCAATTCTGGAGAAGTCAGGGATGAACCGACGATAATAACCTGCCAACCCCAGAAAACTATGAACTTGATGAACAGTGGTAGGTGCTCTCCAGTTAAGGACTTCTTCTACCTTGCTTGGATCAACAGCTATACCTTTAGCAGATAACACATGACCCAGAAATTGTACTTCCTCTAACCAGAATGCACATTTACTGAATTTGGCATATAATTTGTGGTCTCTTAATCGTTGTAGAACAATGCGGAGATGGTCCGCATGTTCCTCTTTGCTCTTAGAATAGATAAGAATGTCATCAATGAACACCACTACAAACTTATCCAACTCGGGCATGAAAACTGAGTTCATCAGGTACATGAAATGAGCCGGGGCATTGGTCAGCCCAAAAGACATGATTAAATACTCATATAGGCCATATCGGGTAGTAAATGCTGTCCTCGGCACATCTTCCCGTCTGATCTTAATCTGGTGATAGCCTGATCTCAAGTCTATCTTCGAGAACACCTTAGCTCCCGCAAGTTGATCAAAAAGCAAATCAATTCGGGGTAAGGGGTATTTGTTCTTTATGGTGACTTCATTTAACGGCCGATAGTCAATACATAACCTTAAGGTTTGGTCCTTTTTCTTCACGAAGATAGCAGGGCATCCCCAAGGTGATGAACTGTGTTGAATGAAACCCTTGTCTAACAACTCTTGTAGTTGGATTTTTAATTCTGCTAGTTCTTTGGGTGGCATCCTATATGCTCTTCTGGACACAGGTGCCGTTCCTGGTTTCAGATCAATTCTAAACTCTACATCTCGGTCTGGTGGCAGACCATGCAGATCATCGGGAAAGACATTCGTGAATTCACATACCACCAAAATTTTCTCGGCTTCTTCAATAGTAGTTGCACAGACTGTTCCAACCATACTCTTAGGAAAGGGAAGTTGGATGAGAAGTTGGGTTTTGCTGTCAGGTATATTTACCCTTATGGTTCTACGCATGACATCTATGACAGCCCCATGTTGATTTAACCAGTTCATACCAAGGATCACATCTATATCTTGATCCTTTAATATCAGCATGTTGGTAGGGAACTCATATCCTCCCAAATCAGTAGGTACATGCTGAACTACCTCCCTTGTACAGATTCATCCTCCAGGCGACTGTATATGATATGGTTCTTTTGTGTCCCCAATAGTTATCCCATGCTTCACAACAAATGTACGATTGATGAATGTATGGGATGCACTAGAATCAAATAAGGTAATTGCAGGATGCTTAGCAATGGGAAACATACCAATCATTACTGGTTCTCCTTCTAGAATAGATTCCACCTGAGTATAGAAGACCCTTCCAATTTTCTTCTTAGCCTGACCCTTCTCACTATTCTGAGCCTTGCCCTTGTACTGATTCTGAGCTTGAGTAACAGGGGCTTTAGGTGCATTAGGATCACTCTTCCTGGGATACGGACATTCTCGAGAAAAGTGTCCGGGTTTACCACAATTATAACATGGATAATTGAGATTCTGGGGAGTAGTTGCATTATTTGTATTCTTTTGCTGCTGCGGTGCTTGATGAGGATAAGGCGTATTAATTGCAGGGCGAATAAAGATTTGCTGCCTGCTTTGGTTTTGTTGTGGGCGGAATGGCGCACGGCCATGATTCTGAGGATGGTAGACTATCTTTTGATGCTTTCCACTCGACGATCCAGAAGTAGATACTCTCTTTTTCTTCGCCTCCTTGTGTCGGCGGTAATTCTCCTCTGAAGCGATAGCAATGTTGACTGTCTCATGATAAGTTGCGTTGCCACAAGTTGCCATCATGGTCTAAAGTTTGGTGTTCATGCCTCTTAGGAAATGATTCTTCTTCTTCCTGTCAGTATTCACATACTCTATAGCATACTGTGACAGGTGATTGAAACACCCAATATAGTGCATCACCGGGTGCTCCCCTTGCTTAAGAGCCAAAAACTCTTCTAACTTCATGGTCATCACAACATCAGGAATATAGTGTGCCCTCAAGGCATCCTTAAACTCCATCCTGGTGATTTGGTGACCAGCGGGCTGTACAGCTACCAAATTTGCCCACCAGGCACCAGCAGCTCCTCAGAGTTGCTGTGCCGCAAACCTTGGTTTCTAAATTTTAGTACAGTGAATCAGCTCAAACTTTTGCTCTATTGTCCTAAGCCAATCGTCAGCTTCTAAAGGCTCTTCTGCCTTAGAGAACACATGTGAATGTGTGTCAGTAAAATCAATATAGGTTGACTCGTCATTTCCATTATTACGGCGGCCACGATTAGGGTGTGGTGCCTGTTGGTTCTGAGCCAATTCCCTTAACAACCTAGCATTCTCTGTGGTTGCATTGACGAGTGTGGCTATGGCATCTGCCATAGTCAGAGGCATTGGTGGAGGATTTGGGATATCATCATTGTCATGTGAGGTACTTGCACTAGCTCGGGTGATAGGACGAGGCATCTGTTAGAGAAACACGTTTATTTACCTTATTGTTTATTGAAAGCAGTTAAAAGGTTTCACGCTACAAAGGGTTACTTATTTATATTACATGTCTTATATCCCATAAGACAACCCTGGTTTACTAGAAAAGCAGTAAAGGAACTATTACTACTCCAAGCTCTCAGTCATCGGCGTCCGTGTCCATACCGGACGAGACCTCTTCTTCATCTGAGAAGTACACTAATTCCTCAGGATCCTCCTCCTCTTCTTCATCCTGGACTTCTCCTGGATCTACAATCATTTCTTCATCTACAACTTCACCATCCCCATGAGGAGGATGAAGTTGAGCGTACAACATGTGAACATTCTCATGAAGAATGGCATTGTCTATCTCCAGGTCTTCTACGTAGAACTCCAACTCATGGATGCGTTCGTTGGCTGCATCCTCTCATGTCCAGGCTTCATTCTGTAGCTCGGTGTTCTTGGTGATGTCCCTTCGCATTTCCACCAGCTTCTCTTGATCTTTGGCATGAGCTCGACGAAGAGTGTTGAGCTCCATGGTAAGGTACTCGATGTTGGTGGGATTGCTTGAAGATCCTTCATCTCCTAAGGTCCTGGAACTTCCTTCACCAAGCTCATGGTTTTGCGGTGCCAACTGGTGACGAGGGACTCCATGAGGTCCAGTGGACTTGCGTGCGGTTATCTTGGTCTTTGCCATAGCCTGTAGAAGTTAGGGTAGGACTATGAGAATAGCTTGAGGATAATGGAGGTTAGCAAGAATGGGATTGACATTACGTACCCAACCACTTTTAAGGGGAATTATTATGCAAGGTGTTCAAGCATGATGCATGAATCAATCTTATGAATCTAGGTACAAAAGATTTATATAATCAAAAGTACTAGATTTTTAATACATAGGACAAACCTAATCATATTATCTGCCACGAACTTTCAAATAAGATAGGATTGAGGCTAGATCAAAGGTAAGAAGAAAGAAATTTGAACTTTGAAATATCAAGTTTACTTTCTTAGATCCAAATCAATTTGTAGGTTTTCCAAAGTATCCTACAATGATCTTAGATAAGACCTGCTCTGATACCAGCTATGGCAGAACCTCCTAAGAAATCGGGCCCACGTGCATCTATCATTGTCTCAATAGACCTCTAATAGCGTACATGAGTTCTCAACAACTTAACAGGTCTGTCGGGTGTCCTCGGGAAACCCGAATCATCCACGAATCTTTTTCGAACAGGATCCCAATCATAGCATTGCAGATTACAATAGTTTATTCAAATATATACATCAGAGTAAAATATAGCGGAAGTCTTATGATAACATAGTTTACAAACTAGTTGTTTCAAACTTACATAACCATAAGTGTCATAAAACCATAGTAGCGGGATAATATTACATTAACATTATTTATCATACAAACTAGTGCCTTGTCCAAAGGCCATTCATCATTCCTCATCGTCATCGACTTCAAACATAGACATGCAGCAGGGACCAAAACAAGCCTGCGCATGCGACTCACCTGCAACAAGGGTTAACAAACCCTGAGTACAAAAGTACTCAACAAGACTGACCCGACGTAAAAGGGATGAAGGACTTTAGAGATGTAGGAGTTGAGGCAAGGTAAGGATGTAGCAAGATTCAAAAGTTCTTTGCCAAAAGCTTACTATTCTTGATCCTATTTTCAAGTTTTACCCCTAAGTATTCTTAGGTCATTATCTCAACTAAGTTTTCATATTCCATGTTCCAATCCTTTTCATTCCATTCCTTTTCTCAAATTTTAGTAATTCACCAGTCCTGCATTGCTTCTGTAATGAATCGAGTCTCCATATCCACGGAGCACTGACAATTCGAATTGATTCAAGTCCCAGCTAGGGATTCCTTATCACATGACATATGTAGAACTTAATCTTGCATATATCAATCTCGCAACCGGATCCTCCTATACTAAGCCGTCTCCACGCCACCTGAGAGCACAGCACACCTCAAATCCGGCCACATTCCAGCCACGAGGGTACACGCTACTCCCGCCATCTCTCCACTCCCAGTGCGTGGGCATTCGTCTTAGTATCGGATTAGCCGAAGTAGGCTTACCGGAGTATGTGACCAGTACTACAAAGTGTCTCGTTCAGAAGATCCACAATGAGTGGCCTTTAAGCGACATAGTCGGCAACATTACCCAACATTCAAGATAATTCACCCGACTAGTCTCTAGTTCATTCTATCTTCTTTCTTTGGCCAGAATGCCATCTTTGAGTGTATCGAAACTTTTACTTTGAAAGCCTACCATAAAGCATACTAAGCATTCTACGCCTTTTTAAATGAAATCATCTTCAAGGATGGTAAACAATTAACAAGGTAGGCAATGCATCAAGTAGGCAACATTTGAATTAATCAACTTAATGCAATAGGTAACATAGGTGATAAACTTTTCAAAGTAAACAAGGTAATGGTTTAATGCATAAACCTGGGCTTGCCTTCTTTGACGATCTCGGGTTCTGGATCAGTACCATAAATATTGAATCCCGAGGCAACCGGGGATTCTTCCACAACTTGCTCAACTAGGATCGGTTCACTCTCGGATTCTACACGAAATAATAACATATGCTTCAACATGATGATAATGTAAACATGATGCTTTCATGGTGCATGAAATATAATAACACCTTGAATACAACTTTCCTTCACGGTACAATTGTAAGCCAACAAAACCAACTTGCAATTCTACCATCAAGGACCACACAAGTGACTTGACCAAATTGACCTTGAAACCCTACTGGTCACAAAACATGACCAAAACAAAAATCAAACTCTAACCTAACACTTAGGGTTTGCTTTTATTCATTTTTGAATTAATTTGGAAATAAGCTCAAAAATGAACTTATTTCAAAAGACCTCAAAATTTTATGTAAGCTTCCTCATGAGAAATTAGTGCACCAAAATAAATTTCATAATTTTTGGAGTTATACAGTGGCCTACAAAAATCATGGAAATTACATTTATCAATTAATTGAGCAATTTTCATCACATTCAAAAAGTACTGTAAATCAATATTTCATATTTTTACTAAATAATGTTCATCACAGAGAGGTCACACAAAAATTTTCATAATTGTTGGAGCTCTAAATAAATCTACACAAAAATAACAAAAATAGACACTATTCATTCAATTCTAAAAAAGGAAAAATCATTTTCAAACTGCACAGTCGCTGACATACGGGACCCACTTGTCATCCCTAACCTTCGGCTTTGACCGCGACGACGATGACGCTGATCGGCTCTAACTCGCCGACGGTGAGTCTAACGGCGAAGGCAAAGGCACCACGGTGATCACTACAACAAGGCGCAATGATTGGTGGCACAACCGAGACCCTTCGCGGCCAGAACCGAGCACTACACCGGTCATGGCGGACGCGGTGGCACGGCAGTGCTACGCCGGCAAAACAAGGTCGGTAGAGATCAAACAAAAGGCTTAGAAAGGATCAGCAGCTCACCCCGAACGTGTTGAAGCAAAGAACGAGACCGGAGATGCTACGGTAACGCGGGTCGATGGTGACAGCAGTCACGGCGGAGCAGACTTCGTCGGCGACGGAGTTCCGGCGACTGCAGCGGGCAAAGCGACCAAGCAAGAACGGATTAAGCACTATAGCATCGAGACGAAGCTGTAGAGACAACAAGCGAGGGCAACGGCTCACCGGATGACGCTGGCCGCGGTGAAACGGAACTTCGGGTGAGGTCACCGGCCGCGAGGAAGAAGGGTCGCTAGCGGCGGTTCTCGGTGGACTCAGACAACCACAATTGGTGGGATGGGTTCGCAAGGAGGAAACAGAGCTGGAACACTGCTTTGCCGAGGCTGGCTTGCGCGGAGGAGGCGAGGGGAGCTCACCGGAGCTGAGGCGGCGCGGAGCTAAGGCGAGGGAACGACATGCAACGAGCATCCCGTGCCAGCGCAAAGCCGAGGGCAGCCACGGGCGCGTCTGGAAGGCCGGAGAAAGGACACCGGCGGTGGGGCGGTGGTCGTGCACTGTTCACCAGAATTACAGAATTGCCATCTGTTTTAAAATTCAAATTACTCCCAAATTTGTATAACAACTCAAAAATCTCCAAAAATAAAAGTTGTTCAAAATCAAAAGTTCTACAACTTTGCTTAAATGAACATTTTCAAATTCTGCCTCCATATTGAAATTTGAATTTGGGGTGCATTTGAGCATTTGAATCATTTCAAAATTACTCCAAATTTTATATGTAAACTTTAAAAACTTTGAATACCAAAGTTGATCCTTATAAAATAAGCTCCAACTTTGCTTTTGTCACACCCCCAAATTCCAAATGGATTTTGAAATAGACAGAAGGGGCTAAAAGGATTTTCATGGTTTGAATTTGAATTCAAATTTGATTTGTTTTCCTTTTTACTTAACTTTGATTTTTGACCAGTAACATGGCCCATTAGGGTTATTTGAGTCAATTGACACATGGTCTCACATGATCACATGAAATTTGACCCTTGTGGTCATGATCTTTATTTAGAGTTTTGGATCACATTACATCACATAAAATAACAACTTATGAAATAAAGCTTATTTAGTGAATGCATTCAAATTTTTCTACTTTATGAATGCTTTGCAATGCATATGATGACATGTCAAGTTTTAGTGCTAGGTCAAAACACTAGAGGTGTTACAACCGTCAGGGATTATGTTCCGAGGCTCGAAACACTGAAGGAAGAATGGGCCAAGGATAAACCGTCTTTGTCGGATTGTCTTTCTTCGGCAATATCCTGCAACGTGATCGCATAGATGGAATCAGATGGTAGCACATGAGACATAAAGATTTATACTAGTTTGGGGCATGGTGCACACTAATCCCTACTCCAGTGGTGCGGCTGCTCTTGTATTCATATGCTCAATTGCAGGGGTTGTTGGTCCTATCTATGAGTAGATTGGAATGGTGAAGGTTGGATCCCGAGCCTAGGGTCCCTACCCTCCTTTATATAGGCAGGAGAGGTAGGGTTACAGAGAGGGCGATTGAGCTAACAGATTGTGTTGCTAGTTTGTTACAACAGATTGATCCTAACTACCGTCTAGATACACCTATATTGGTTTGCTTTGATCTCCACGTTGGTCGATCGCGTTAGCCCTTTCGGGCTTTGCCCTTGAGAGCTGCTGGGCCGGTAGCTTGGTGGTAATCAGATATATGGGCGGTGTAGGTAGCCCTGTTCCATTTCTCTGACAGTAGCCCCCATCGAACTTAATGATAAGCTAGCATGTAGCTTCAAGTCCTCGGGACATCGCAGTCTCCCCTGTAAGTTCTACGTATGGTAAGTACACAGTAAGCATCTTCGGGTGCCGAAGTATTTGAATAGCGCAATTAGATATTCCCAAGTATTGGGGAGCCAACATGTTGCCGTTTGAGTACCAAGAGCATTTCTCGGGTAGCGAGAATATTCTTCAAGCATTGAGTGCGGCGGTGGTACACCTTACATCAAGGAACGTTGTTCCCTGGCAGCTATAAGTGCCTAGCTCGGGTGGTACACCCAATATCGGGAAACATAGTTTCCTAGGCGTAGCCCTCGGGACGTTGTTAACACCACGTTCGGGTGGTGCACCCGATAACCGGAAGCGTGGCCTCTAGGACATCGTGGATGCCATGTTAGGGTAGAAATACCACTGTACTCAAGAAGTTGATTCCCGACGTATTTTGGCGTGTAACTACTGGTTGCGCATCATTAAGTCCAAATCGTAAAACAATAATGAGGATGGGGTAGGTGCACCTCCATCGCCCACGCATCACTAAGCCAGTTGTTGTTTTTTAGGGTGACCTATCACATGTCATTTATTGTTGAGAACCAAGGAAGTCATGTTTTCCTTCGAGAACTATTAAGCAACGTGGTACGAATTGTCGTGAGCTTCATTAGTGAACGAGAAGGATGTTGTACTGGAGCGTTGAGGCCAATATGATAGTATCCCGGTGCAGGCAATACAATGGGCGAGTAACGAATGCGTGAGTAGCTGTCGGCAGTTGCGTGTGTTACTCTTCGAGCAGATAACGGGTAGAACGAGTGAACATCCACTTCACTAAAAGGAAGCGACAGGACAAAGCCAGACTAGTGGGAGCATGTCATAAAACTCTTTTTCGAGATTCCAGGAGCTCATACTTTGGTTATAGCCATGGGCCAACCAGTTTTTTGGGTTCCCCCAAAGGGGCACACATCAGCTGAAATAATTTTTTTTGAGCTCATCCGGGTATTGGGAGATTTATGTGACACTGAGTGTTAGAGGTTTTAGAGTCAGACTGGTGACCCTCCTAGATACCCCCTGACTCTAGAGTGGTAGTGTCAATAGCGATTGAATCGTTATCGCTTACACCTGCTGAAAGGGGTGAGCTGGGTCGAGTACCCGATCTGAGTATCAGATCACTCAACTACACCGGCTCGGGTGAGAGTGTATTGAAGGCAGACCACCAGGATCCATGGATGAGTTTTCTTAATGGAAGCCGAGGCATTGGTGTTTGCGGCTTGTTTTCCCATGCACGAGCATGTGTGGTTGGGATGCCATCCATGCGCCGGTTCCTGCTTATATAAAGAAGGGGGAGGCATAAATGGGCATAATTTTATCTGCACACTATTGAGCTTACCTCCCTTTCTTTAATTCTTTGTCTTCCTCCACCTCTATCCCCTTAGATCCAATCTAATGGAAAGTGTGGGGAGCTCAAGGACGGTGGTTTGCAAACGGGTGGCAGGCGAGCGCTATCCACCCATCCATCCTGCTTTCATCGGGTAAGTCCCTAGACCAACCCGAATTAGGTGAACCAGGGGCTTTGTGCTTCTTCTCACTGCATGTTCCTCCAGGCTTCCTGTGCTTGACAATGCAAGTCCTCTCGAATCATTGGGCGGTGCTACGGCGGTGGAAGCCACAGGTCCACCGGCGGTCGCAATGGTCATGATGAAGCGAGTCGTCTCTAAGCATAGTTGGAGGCCGTACAAGAAGCGACGGCCCGGTCGGAGTGGGAGGCGGCCAGTGCTACGGCATCCCACGCCGAGGCCTAGGCACAACTTCTTGGTGATTTTCTAGCGAGATTCCCTATTCATCCTTTTGGAGATGTCCTACTTTGATGAGCAGTTGTTTTGATTATGCTTCCTAGTCATCCAAGAGCAACTAGCCACTGCTCAAGGTAGGGTGGCGAGGCTTAGTGATGCAAATGCCGTTCTGGCCAAGAAGGTGGTGGAGGCAAAGCGCGACCATGATGCTGATGTGGCTGACTCTTTCGCCACGACGACTAGGGCGAGTCAACTTCGGGACCATCATGTTGCCTTGCAGGGAGCATGTGGTGGTGTTGTTGATGTGCTCTCGCCATTGGGGGTGAGCATGGAGGAGCGCCTGGGCAACGTCCTGGGGCGGTTCAGAGAAGTGGTTCGTCATGCGGTTCGCATGGAGCCGCGTTGGCATTGGTGGCCACTACACTCCAGAGCAGCTAGGACCTTAGTGACATGGCAATCGGGTTTGCACCGATGGAAAGACCCGACGATGTCGGTGCACTGGCTATGGAGTTTAGGGGCGCGGCGGGCACCATTGCCGAATATGAAAGAGTAGAGGATGTAACCCGGTCTGCTCCCTATGATGTGTAAACTACATTAGCCTTGGAATGATGACTTTTGCACTTTGTGGTTTGTGTTCTTCTAAGTAATAGACTGGTGACTCATGTAATGTTAGTTGTAGCCCCTAGATCACCGCAATAGGTTAGCGTAACGTATCATGCCGTATACTCTTGAAAATTCTTTAATCGGGTAGCCCCCAAGTGCCTTGGTATATCAGTGTGATCTGCTAGGGTGCTTAGTTTAAGCCCAAGGACATACTGATTGTCTTTTTTATCAGATCCTACTACCTTTTATTATGGGTTGGTGGACACACCACCCATGAATTGGGCCCTAGTATAGGGCTGCCCCCTTTTTTTACGCGTAGAACTGTCGCAACAAGTCAACGTTCTAGGCATTCAAATAGACTTGACCATTCATGTTCGCTAGTTTATACGTTCCCAACTTTAGCACTTCGGCCATGATAAAAGATCCTTCCCAAGGAGGTGTGAATTTGTTTTTCCCCTTGGTTGTCTGCACTCGATGCATAACCAGATTGCCTTTCATGAAGTTTAGTGGCCGAACGTGCTTGCTGTGGTACTTGTGTAGCTGTTGCTGATACCTCATGGAATGGACGAGTGTCGTTCTGCAGTGCTCGTCGAGCCTATCGAGGGAGTCCTATAAGGTTTCCTCTACTGTTTCCTCATCATAGGCGCGGACACGAGGAGAGGCATAGCCGATCTCCTCGGTTAGTACCGCATCTGTGCTGTAGATAAGGAAGAAGGGAGTGAACCCCATCGGCCTAGTAGGAGTGGTCCGTAGGGCCCATAGGACTAGTTGTAGCTCATTGACCAATCTGCCCTTGAACTATTTCAGTTTCTTGAAGATTTGTGGTTTAAGGCCTCAGAGGATGCAACCATTCGCCCTTTCTACCTGATCGTTGGTCTAGGGGTGGGCCACTACAACCCATCTTATGTTGATCTATTGTTCATCATAGAAGTTGACAAACGCGCTCCACGTAAACTGGGTTCCGTTGTTAGTAATGATTGTGTTCATGACCCCTTACCGGTTTATAATTTACTTGATGAACTCAACTGCCACCTCCGAGCTAGCTGTAGCTATAGGCTTGGCCTCAATCCACTTGGTGAATTTGTCGACCATGAAAAATAAGTGGTCGAAATCCTCAGGGGCAGGTGGGAGTTTCCCAACGAGGTCGAGTCCCCAGACAGCGAAGGGCCACATGATCGGGATCGTTTGGAGTTCTTGAGAGGGTACATGTTTTTGCTTGGCAAAATACTGACATCCCTCACAAGTCCTCACGATGTGTTGCGTGTCCTTAACTATGGTGGGCCAGTAGAACCCTTGTCAAAAGGCCTTACCCACTGAGATGTTTGGCACTGCATGGTGGCCACAAGCCCCCGAGTGTATATCTTGCAAGAGTCTTTTCCCGTCTTCCGTGGGTATACACTGTTGCAAGATTCTGCTCGTGCTTTTTGATGGATTTCGTCATCCCTCATAACGTAGGATTTAGCTCTTTTACGTACTCGATCGGCCTCATCCCTATTGGTAGGGAGGATGCCATGTCATATATAGTCGATGAGTTCCTACGCCCAGTCTGGGTTAGAGCTTGCGACCTTGGTGATGGTAAGTATGCTCAGCTCGAGGAGAGGTTGAGTTTCAACTTCCCAGTGTGACGAGGGTTTTGTGAGCTCGTCGAGGAACACACCGCCTAGGGGCATGTCTTGAGTCGAGCCAATTCTGGCGATGCTGTCAGCCTCTTCATTGTCCCTTCGAGGGATGTATCGTAGCTTGAGTCCATCAAACTTTGCCTCAAGTTTTCTAACCTCAGCGCAATAGGCTACCATCCTGTGGTCACGGCATGCTGAGGCTTTCATTACTTGCCCAATGATAAGTTTAGAGTCTCCTAAGGCGATGAGTCTTCTAACTCCAAGGGTGACCGTGGTTCGCAGCCCATGGAGCAGGGCCTCATACTCTGCTATGTTATTGGTAGCACCCTCGAAATTTAAACGGAGTACATACCTCATTCGGTTCCCACTGGGGGAGACCAAGACAACTCCTGCCCCTGCTCCTTGCAGCATCAAAGAGCCGTCGAAGTACATGCTCTAGTACTCTAGGTTGGCTGCGGCTAGTTCAATGTGTGCTTCTGTCCATTCGGCAACAAAGTCCACCAGAGCCTAGGATTTTATGGACGTGCGTGGCACATAGGTGATGCCATATGCCATAAGTTCCTGTGCCCATTTGGCGTCGTCCAATTGTGTCCCGATTGTTGATGATATCTCCTAATGGGAAGGAGGTGACCATGGTAATCGGGTGTGCGTCGAAGTGGTGAACCAGTTTTTTCTTTGCCAAGTAAACTCCATAGAGTATCTTTTGGATGTGCGGGTAGCGAGTTTTGGTCTTGGCCAATATTTGACTGAGGAAGTACACCGGTCGCTAAATGGTTGTTGGTATTTATTAACTTGTCATCTGTTTTAATAGCCACCTATTAATTACCTACATCTCCTAACATTACTTTACTAGGTTGTCAAACCTAGTGATGGTGCCAGAGATGCTTGTTGGTGTTGCCTGGCATCACTACTAGAATGATACTAAGTAGTTCTTTATCATCTTATGTGACTAGAAAGAATATATAGATTTGAATGAAAAGGGAGCTGCAAATGCATAGATAATATACCATTGTAGCACTTCACCCGAGAGTATTCTAGGAATCATTATTTATATTTTTACCACAGGGAAGGTCTAGCATCAACATGTATTGATAACTTATACTATTAATGGAGAAGTAAACCATCACCAATGTTCTACTCATAACAGGGGTAAGTCATAGGATAAAAGATATATATATATATATAATAAGTATTGATCAATCATAAATCTCTCAAAGTACTCCTTTCAATAGCAATAGCATGGTCAGGTAGAATATTAGAGGAATAATTCATAAGTCATTCTTAATTACAAGTCAAAGCATACATTGATTAGTGTAATTACACCTAGTAATCATGGCTAAGATCATCTTCATATCTACACATAAGGGATATTACTAGGGAAGAGTAAGAAAAGAGCTTATCTTCATTCGTAATCAGATCCTACGTGCTACCTACATCAGGGAGGGACTACAAAGGACTCAACGGGAGTGTCACATCCGCGATCTACCACATGACCCAGAATATAGGGTGTATTCATAGGTAAACAATGTATAAGCACCACGCTTACAAAATGTCGACCATCCACCCATGGTACCTTAGAGTGAGCGCTATACGAACTTATGCATGAACATGATGATAATCCAGCTATCCTAAGCATATAATCAAAGTAGACAATGAACATTATAATGAAGAACATAAATGAGATGAATACTGATATTGTCATAACAATTGTAGGTAGCATATAAAAATAATGGAGATACAAAAGAGGGGGTACAAAGATTATACCAAACCACGCTCTTGACACGATCAGAAATCCAAGCGAAGCTTGTATGCCTCGCTCTAGACCTAGCCTAACTAGTTATGCCCTAGAATATGATGGAGCTCTAAGGATGATTAGGGTTTCTATCTTCTCAAATGACTTGTTGCCTCCGAGGGTGGTAGGGGCTAGTATATATAGGCTAGAGCGTCCAACATGAGCCCTTGGATCAAACTGACTTAAAGGACGGCGTAGATGTAACCTAGGAGGCGGTGGAGAACTAACATTGCGATGAGGCTGATAGATGGGACCCTGGGGGACCAGGTGGCCTCTAGGTAGGGCCGACCGGCCCCACCTGGCAGTGTCTCGGCTGCCACTTCAGTGTGGAGTCCTTTTGAGTCTTCTAGAGCCTTCTATTATCCATTTTGCGGCAGATAAGCGCAATTAATTCTGACATCTAGGTCCACCTTGATAGTTTTCTGGATAAACCTTGCAGAAATCATAGATTTACCAAAACTCGTGGAATTTATTAGTTTAGACCCCTGTACCTTGGTTGGTGATCATATTTATGCCCTTATGCATGTTATATTGATGGTTTATAATGGTTGATAACTACCATCAACAATGGTCAAAATGTGGCCTTATTCTTTTCTCTCTACAACTATAGCCACGCTGACCACCTAAGTGGTAGCTACGACATATAGTAGTAGAGGCTCTTCTTCATGAGGAGCCACCAAAATAGGGGGTTTGGTGAGGAAGTCTCTGATATCATCGAAGGATTTTTGAGCCTCCGGGGTCCATTGTTGACAGTCACTAACACCAATTATAAACCATCAACAAAACCTGCATTTACATTTAATTCCATCACCAAACATAGGTATAGGGGTTTAAACTAATGAATTCCATGAGCTTTGGTGATTTCATGACCGCAGGAGGATTTATCTAGAAAACAGCTCCTGGGACCACTTTCATACACTCCAAACAAGCAAACCATCGACAACAAGTGATTCTAACTGCGACACCTACGAAAGTGGACTCAAGACGGAGCCCAAGACCCACCTCCAGAGGGGGAGGCCCACCTGGCACCATAATGGGCCACCTGACCCAATGGGGAGGCCGCTCGGCCCAGTCGGGTGGCCCCATGCCCTCCATTGCCTCGTACTGTTTCCTATGATCTACACCATTGATTTTAAGGTAGTTTTAGGTCGGTTTATCCAACGGTGGTCGGGGGAGTTGACACAGATCAATGATGTTGTAGTGCCTTGCCCCTTACTCCATCTCCCCTATATAAGGTAGCCTCTACCCCCTCTAGGAGGGCTATCCAGAAACCCTAATTCATATTCTCCTCGTTAGGAGCCAGCTATCAAGAGAAGATTAGTCCTCCATAGGATCTAGTCTTGTAAATAAAAGTGAGATTGAGACTGAGGGAAGAGTTTGGAGGAGATGTCGGCCTATCGGTGCTCTCTCTATGGCTTGTACCTTGGTGGATCCAAGTTCTATCTGAGCTTGCCTCTGAGATTTCTTTGGTAAACAACTTCTGATTCAAGTAAGCATGTTTTTTATATTGTTCATCAGGTTTGTGACACTTTGGAGTGCTTTATTCTCTTCTTAGGGGGAGTAAAGTATTAATCGTAAGTGTAAGCATGGTGCTTAGACTTAGGTTAATTGTGGATGCACCTTACATTCCAGATCGGTGGTAGCTCACGAGGGTTATTTAGGGTTATGAGGATGCTACACTAGCAGAAAACAAAAAATTTCGACCTCATGAACCAAGATCTACTGTTGGTTATGGATCATGGGATTACCACTAGATGCACAGGTGCAGCAGAAGCGACTTGATGTAGTCGAACGCGTCACAGCAGTGCCGTGCAGTTGCGAGGTCATCCGTCCGTCTGTCCCCTTCGTGCGGTTCGTCCTTGTGCTCTAGATGCAGCACCTCCGAGGTATCCACACGTACAGGGAGGAAGCGTTGCGCCTCCAGACTGCTAGGTCCACGAGGAGCAGCAGGTGCGGGCGTAGGATGGGTGGTAGCGGCTACCAAAAAGCATGGATTTATTTGCCCCATTGCCCACCCCACATATTTATAGGCGTCCCTAATGAGCTCCCGAGTTGGAGGTCCATTAGTAACCCTAAGCCTTGTCTAATTCGGATCCAATCCGAACTAGGCTTCCAGCCCCTTAAGCGTGTGACCCTATGGGTTCACGCACACATAGACATGGCCCGAGTACTCCTACTTGGCCATTAGTTGATAGCGGCCTCTAGCAAGGCATGTCAACTCCTATGCGTACGCAAAGATCATATCAGACGAACCACCATAAAACCACATACTTGTTATTCCTTTGCCTCACGATATTTGGTCCAACTCATAGGTTAACACTTAACCCAAGCACGGCCATGCATTTCTTGATCTAATCATTAGAGTGATCCAGTGGTATCTCTCTCATATATAGAGAGGGGCAAATTCCATCTTGATTGTCTATGTCTCATAGCATGTTTCCCGAGACCCGAAAACCACCTTTATAACTACCCTGTTACGGAGTAGCGTTTGATAGTCCCTGAGTAGGTGGTTTCACATCTTGAATACATACAACAATCTCAGGTCTAAGGACATAACGCACATGATGTGAATAGAGATAATAACGACATCTCATGTTGGGTCAGTCCAACTCCATGTCATACATGTGCCCACATTATTAGTTTGACATCTCCATGTCTATGACTTGTGAAACATAGTCATCAACTAATAATGTGCTGATCCATTATTCATGTGTGTCCTCACACGAACTCTGACCAGGGACAACATTAGAATAACCATTCAAGTAAAAGAGTTTCACAAACAATTCACATAATTGCTAATCGATACAGGTTGTCTTTAATGGAAATTCAATGAACTCATAATATATCATGGATACAAGGCAATATAATCATCTATATGATTATCTCTAGGGCATACTCCTAACAATCTCCCACTTGGAGTTAATCTCGAAGATATCTAATACCCATAGCTCTTATGTGCACCTCATGCTTAGGATGTGGAAGAGCCTTTGTCAAAGGATCTACAACATTCAAATCTATGTGTATCTTGCAATCTTGATCTCATCTCGTCTTACGAACTCTCGAATGAGGTGAAATTTCTGCAGTACATGTTTGCTCTTTTGGTGATTCCTTGGCTCCTTAGCCTGCGCAATTGCCCCATTGTTGTCACAATTTAGATTCAATGGGCTGGACACATTCAGAAACACACCAAGTTCAATGAGGAACCACCTCATCCAAACACCTTCCTTCGTAGCTCCAGAAGCTGCAATGTACTCGGCCTCTGTTGTAGAATCGGTCATCGTCTCCTGCTTGGAACTTTTCCAACTTACAGCACCACCATTTATTGTAAACACAAAACTTGATTGAGACTGTGAATCATCCATGTCAGTTTGGAAGCTAGCATCGGTGTAACCATTTACAACGAGCTCCTCCTCACCTCCATGGATTAGGAACACATCTTTAGTCCTTCTCAAGTACTTAAGAATGTTTTTAACAAGTGTCCAGTGACTCTCTCCTGGATCAGCTTGGTACCTGCTCGCAACACTTAGAGCATATGAGACATCTAGGCAAGTACATATCATGGCGTACATGATGGAACCAACTGCCGAGGCATATGGAACATTACTCATGTGCTTCCGCTCATCAGCTGTCGAAGGACACTGTTTATCGCTAAAGCGCATACCATGTGACATAGGCAAGAACCCTTTCTTGGACTGTTCCATGTTGAATCGTTTCAACACCTTGTCAATGTATGTATTTTGGCTTAATCCTATAAGCCTCTTCGATCTATCTCTATAGATCTTGATGCCCAAAATATATGCTGCTTCTCCTAAATCCTTCATAGAAAAACTATTATTCATTGAAGTCTTTATGGATTGCAACATAGGAATGCCATTCCCAATCAATAATATGTCACCCACATACAAGATCAGAAATACAACAGCGCTCCCACTTTCTTTCTTGTAAACACAAGGTTCTTCTTCATTCTGATGGAAGCCAAACCCTTTGACCACTTCATCAAAATGAATGTTCCAACTCCGAGATGCTTGCTTTAACCCATAAATGGATTTCTGAAGGTTGCAAATTTTTCCAGCATTGTTTGGATCAACAAAACCTTCGGGCTGTATCATATACACGTCCTCATCCAAATTTCCATTTAGAAAGGCTATTTTAACATCCATCTGCCATATCTCATAATCGAAATAAGCGCTATTGCTAGAATGATCCGGATAGATTTAAGCATCTCTACCGGCAAGAAAGTCTCATCGTAGTCAATTCCTTGAACTTGCCGAAAACCCTTTGCAACAAGTCGAGCTTTATAGATGTGAATGTTTCCATCCATATCCTTTTTCTTTTTATAGATTTATTTGCACTCTATGGGTGTAACCCCATCAGGCGGGTCAACCAAGTTCCAAACTTGATTGTTTCCCATGGAATCTATCTCGGATCCCATGGCACTTTGCCATTTCTCGGAATCTGGGTCCATCATTGCTTCCGCATAAGTCACAGGTTTGTCATCGTCTAATAGTAACAAATCCCCACGCAACTCACGGATTCTTGCTAACCTTTGTGGTTGTGGCGGTGTTTCTATTGCCATGGGTATCTCAACTTGTTCTGCTACATTAGCATCACTCGTAGAGTCCTTCTCAACTAGCTCATCTTGAACTTCTTCAAGATACACCTTCTGTCCACTTTTCTCTCTTTTGAGAAACTCTTTCTCTAAGAAAACACCATTCCGAGCAACAAACACTTTGCCCTCTGATCGGTTGTAGAAGTAATACCCTAAAGTTTCCTTCGGATATCCCACGAAAAAACATTTGTCTGATTTGGGTGTTAGTTTATCTATCATAAGTCGTTTGACATAAACTTCACAACCCCAAATTTTTAGAAAAGACAAACTGGGACTCTTACCAGTCCACATCTCATGTGGTGTCTTAACTACTGACTTAGATGGTACCCTATTCAATGTGAAAGCGTATGTTTCTAGAGCGTATCCCCAAAATGATAATGGTAGGTCTGACTGGCTCATCATAGACCGAACCATGTCCAACAAAATCTGATTACGTCGCTCAGACACGCCATTTCTCTGAGGCGTTCCAGGTGGCGTAAGCTATGGAACAATTCCACAACTCTTTAGATGATTGCTAAACTCGTGGCTCAAATATTCGCCTCCACGATCAGATCGCAAAGCCTTAATTTTCTTGCCACGTTGATTCTCTACTTCACTCTAAAACTCCTTGAACTTTTCAAATGTCTCAGACTTATGTTTCATTAAGTAGACATAGCCATATCTACTAAAGTCATCAGTGAAGGTTATGAAGTATTGGAATCCACCTCTTGCTGTCGTACTCATTGGTCCACACACATCAGTATGTGTGAGTTCCAGCAAGTCTACCGCCCTCTCAAGAAAACCTATGAACGGCGTCTTGGTCATCTTGCCCAGTAGGCAAGCCTCACATATCTCGTATGATTCAAAATCAAACAAAGTTAAAAGCCCAATAGAATGGAGCCTCTTCATGCGATTCTCACTTATATGACCTAAACAACAATGCCACATATAGGTATGACTTAACTCATTAAGCCGAGGCCTTTTAGCACTTATATTATAGGCAGGAGCGTCTTCAAGATTTAAAATAAATAACCCATTCACAATGGATGCAGAAGCCATAAACATGTAATTTTTAGAGATCACACAACCATTGTCTTTACTCGCAAATGAATAACCATCCTTCATCAAACATGAAGGTGACACAATGTTTCGACTTAAACTAAGAACAAAATAACAATTATTCAACTCCAAAATAAATCCTGATGGGAGGTGGAGTTGCATCGTCCCGACGTTCAATGCAGCAACTCTTGCATTATTGCCCACACGGAAATCAACTTCTCCCTTTTCCACGCTTCTACTTCTTATCATTCCCTGCATCGTATTGCAAATATGAGCAACCAATCCGGTATCAAATACCCAAGAATTAATATAAGAATTAGCAAGGAAAATGTCTGTAACATAAACAACAAGTGTACAAGCTGTGGGAGTACCTTTACTGCCGCGATCCTTTATGGATTCTAGGTACAGCTTGCAGTTCCTCTTCTAGTGACCTTTCCCATGACAATGAAAGCACTCAGCATCAGCATGTGGTCCAGTCTTGGGCGCAGGTGGGTTTGGCTTAGAGATCTCATCTTTAGCCTTGCCCTTTTTCTTCTTCCAAGAATTGCCCTTCTTCTTAAACTTAGGCTTGTTTTGGACCACCATCACATGGCTACTGCCAGCACCTTTCTTGATATCAGCCTCTGCTATTTTAAGCATGCCACATAATTCATTCAAGCCCTTCTCCGCCCCATGCATATGGTAGTTCGCGACGAAATTTTCATAGCTGGGCGGAAGAGATGCGAGAATAAAACTAGTAGCTAATTCAGGGCCAATTGGGAAGCCCAGCTTCTCCAACCTCTGAGTGTAACCAACCATTTTGATCACATGTGGCCCAACTGCTGCACCCTTTGCTAGCTTGGTTTTAGCAAAAGCCTTTGAGACATTGAACCTTTCAGTCCTGGCTTGAGTCTGGAACATATCATTGAGCGCCACGATCATATCATGCGCTGCATGGTTATTGTCAAACTGCAATTGCAGATCTGGTTCCATACAAGCAAGCATAAGGCAACTCACTTCAAGATCAACATCACATGCTTTCTTGTAAGCATTTTTCTCTGCAGCAGGTGCATTATCAACAGGCTCATCTGGTAATGGGGTGTCTAGAATTTCTTCCTTTTTCTCAGCCCTAAGAACAATTCTCAGGTTGCGGATCCAATCCGCATAGTTTGTTCCATTCAACTTATCTTTCTCAAGAATTGAACGCAAAGTAAATGGTTGATTGCTAGGTGCCATTTATCTACAACAAAAGTAATGCAAAATACTAAGACAATGTATCCAAGATAGAGTAAACAATATTAAAACTTTAATATAATCTACTCCCACTAAAATCAATATCCCTCTATTGAAACTTAGTGATTCAAGACCCACAATAACAAGTCTACTAGTGAGCTTTAGCATCACCGCTAGAAGACATGGTAGATTGGTAAGCAACTTTTTGCTAATCATATCACATATGACTCTTGTTGTTGGGTAGCATCTCTATGCTTTGGTGCCCAACTACTCATGCTCCAAGGTCCCTAACTGTTAGGATGACCTTGTTCAAGTAACCAACCCTTCTGCTGTAAGTATCCGATACGAACCTGTCTAGTCAAGGAAAACCAGTGGCACCCTAATTTCATAGACCCACCACCGATTGTACAAGACACCTGACAGTGCAAGGTTTGGGGAAGCATTTTAACTTAAACATTGCCGAGGGATCGTTCTACTTCACCATCGCATGTAGACAAAAACATTATCGCACGTGAAAGTAGAATATAGTAAGAACGGCATTAACACAGAGATATGACATGGTATAGCCCAATGTTCCTTTGGGGATCTCCATCTAACTATTCCTCATGATGATCTCCATCTCCATGATCCATGTATGCCATCCTTCAGTGATGAGTCCACCAAGACTAGCTATCACTAACGCAAGGCAGTGAAGAAGATTACATAGTCGCGGATAGGATCATCACAGTTTGGCACGTAGGCCATTACATCAATTTGACAATATCTTAGTGGCTCCAGCCATATTGTCATACTCACAACATGCAAGCCATAAATTAATTACATACATGCATCACATACACATAAGGGCTATACCAGTCACAAATTCCTACAAAACAGAGTTAACCGATTTCGACGTCTAATCTTAAAACGCCGAAAACACCATCTTCCCTGCCTTTTTTCGCAAATCTAATTTCAGTGAAACCGGCCAAGCTAGTGACAATCGGATGTAAAAATTTTTTCTCTATAATTTTTATATAGAATTCGTCTCAATCCGAGGTCATATGCAAAAGTTATGGCTGTTTTACCGAACAACACTTTTTCTTGCACCCCAGCGCCCGGCAGTAGATCCAATCTATCACCGTTGCGCATCACATGCGCTCGGCACTTGACCTAGGTTTGATTCGATCAATCTGATTGATCTCCATCTTGCCATGACTGGATTTACATGTATCACTTAACTCGGATGGCGGAATTCCGACCGGTACGAGTAGATCGTTACAAGACCAACACGGTAAAATCATGAACCATGATCAGAGACTCATCTACAACCGCGCATATCTCCATACGCACTCATCCGAACCTATAACGATGCAGTAATGGCTCTGATACCACTTTGAGGTTATGAGGATGCTACACTAGCAGAAAACAAAAAATTTTGACCTCATGAACCAAGATCTATTGCTGGTTATGGATCACGGGATTACCACTAGATGCATAGGTGCAACGGAAGCAACTTGATGTAGTCGAACGCGTTGTAGCAGTGCCATGTAGTTGCGAGGTCGTTCATCTATCCGTCCCCTTCGTGCGGTTCGTCCTTATGCTCTAGATGCAGCACCTCCGAGGTATCCACACGTATAGGGAGGAAGCGTTGCGCCTCCGGACTGCTAGGTCCACGAGGAGCCGCAGGTGCGGGCGTAGGATGGGTGGCGGCGGCTACCAAAAGGCATGGATTTATTTGCCCCATTGCCCACCCCACATATTTATAGGCGTCCCTAATGAGCTCCCGAGTTGGAGGCTCATTAGTAACCCTAAGCCTTGTCTAATTCGGATCCAATCCGAACTAGGCTTCCAGCCCCTTAAGCGTGCGACCCTATGGGTTCACGCACACATAGACATGGCCCGAGTACTCGTACTTGGCCATTAGTTGATAGCGGCCTCTAGCAAGGCATGTCAACTCCTATGCGTACGCAAAGATCATATCAGATGAACCACCACAAAACCACATACTTGTTATTCCCTTGCCTCATGATATTTGGTCCAACTCATAGGTTAACACTTAACCCAAGCACGGCCATGCATTTCTTGATCTAATCATTAGAGTGATCCAGTGGTATCTCTCTCATATATAGAGAGGGGCAAATTCCATCTTGATTGTCTATGTCTCATAGCATGTTTCCCAAGACCCGAAAACCACCTTTATAACTACCTTGTTACAGAGTAGCGTTTGATAGTCCCTGAGTAGGTCGTTTCACATCTTGAATACATACAACAATCTCAGGTCTAAGGACATAACGTACATGATGTGAATAGAGATAATAATGACATCTCATGTTGGGTGAGTCCAACTCCATGTCATACATGTGCCCACATTATTAGTTTGACATCTCCATGTCTATGACTTGTGAAACATAGTCATCAACTAATAATGTGCTGATCCATTATTCATGTGTGTCCTCACACGAACTCTGACTAGGGACAACATTAGAATAACCATTCAAGTAAAAGAGTTTCACAAACAATTCACATAATTGCTAATCGATACAGGTTGTCTTTAATGGAAATTCAATGAACTCATAATATATCATGGATACAAGGCAATATAATCATCTCTATGATTATCTCTAGGGCATACTCCTAATAGGTTACTCTTATAGCCTCGTTGAATCCTTTGTAGTCCACCTCCCATTTGTAGGCCAAGTAGGACCCGGTTATGAATGAAAGCATCCTCTGCTGGTGTCTTTCCCTAGTAATATCCCCAGTTGAATAGTAGAAGACATAGCTTACCGAAGTCAGAATTAGAAAACCTTAGTTATCCTCTCTACACTCCTATTCATCCTAACCTTGTTGCTAGCCCTAGTTAAGTTAGACCGTAGTTAGTCTCACATGTTTCCATGTGGATACGATACTTGGAATATTTCTAGGTGAAAGCTACAGTGGTATCCGTGCACTTTTGGATTTATCTGTGTGCATCAATTTATACCAACAAGCTTTCTAGCGCCGTTGCTAGGGAGACAGTTGCTGAATTGACTATGAACCTAGCTTAACTTTGTATCTTTTATCTTTTTCTTTTAATTTATTCTTTTCCTTTTTACTATGGATTGCACTACTATCTATCAATACGCTGCACCTACGAGCGCACACTTAGAGCCACCAAAATCTTCAGAACCTATCATAACACCTGGTTATGAGCTGCACCCTGGTTTAATAAAACTAATTTAGGATCAATCCTTCTTGGGAGAAGGCGACAAAAACCCTTACTCACACCTATGGGAGTTTGCACTGACCTGTGCATGCTTGCATATCGCCGGCATGTCTGACAAAACCTTAAGATAGAAGTTGTTTCCATTCTCTTTGATGGAAAGAGCTAAACAATTGTATAGTCAAACCGTAGGATGTATGCTAGGAGATTGGGAAATGATATGCTCTAAATTTTGTTTACGTTTCTTTCCCATATCTAAAGTGGTTAGCCTTCGAAAACATGTTCTAAATTTTAGACAACTAGAAGAAGAATCTCTTGGCACATCGTGGGATCATTTTAATGACCTCATCATCACTACCCCGGACCTTACCATTCAAGACCAGGTACTTCTTCAATATTTTTATATGGGTCTTAGCAAGGATTCCATGGAATCCCTTGATGTAGCCTCTAGAGGAGCTTTCCTTCATCTGTCTGCTAGTGAAGCAAGGTCTATGCTTGATAAGATTAGTGGAAAAACTCCTTGCACTAGCATTCATGATGAACTCCACGAGGAAGACAAGGAATCATCTCCTGAACAAGAAGAGGAAATTTTGATAGCCAAATCACAACCACTTCAATCCCAAGGTTTATCTATCAATCTCGAACCATCTATGCCCCCAAATCCTCCAAGAGAAGAAGAAATTCAACCTTCAGAAATCTCTTTTGAAATTAAGAATGTTCTTTTCGATGTTAATTTTGGGAAAAGCTTAAACTTATAGCCTCACAAGAGACCTTTGAGCAAATATAATTCAAATCCTCTCAAGAAGGGATCTCTTAGAAAGCGTCCATATAGGACATTGGGAAGAACTCAAAGGTGGTACGTCAAGTGATGATATAGAAGGAGAGATGAGTCATTTAGCCAATCCTATCTTCTCCTCTTCTATGACCACATTGGATGTCTTATCTGAACCCATCTCTCAACCCATCCTTGACCCATCCTCTTATGCTCTTTCTCCTAAGTCTCATGATGACCCTAGAAATACACTAAGACACAACCAAAGCATAGGAGTCATGAAGATCGTAAGAATGACCAAGAAGAGCAACAACAATGGCTGGAATGTATTAAGAACTCATATGCCGTTGCCAAAGAATAGATGGACAAGGACGAAGCCTGATGTGTAGAATCCAAACTTGGCTTAGATCCAAATGGTGAGCTTAAATCAATCTCTTTAATAAACATGACTCATCCAAGTTTGGAGGAGGCTTTAGATAGATCACCTCGAGAGTCACCAATCCGAGAGAAATCTTGGACAATAAAATGACCAATGAATGTCATAGGCATGGAATGATGGAGACAATGTTTCCGCCTATAGACATTCATGAAGAAACATCCTTGGACATCATTAAATCCATGATCGCTTGAGAAATCTCCTGAATCCATTGGTCTCTCTACTACCACACACGAGATCTTCAACCCCCTCATACTCCCTCTTCATAAAGACTTTCAAAGGGAGGTTGTAGATGCATATGTTTCTCATAAATATTGCAGATCTCGTTGTGTGAATCTTGAGATAGGTACACGAAGGTTGGTGTTGAAGGGGAAACCACTTCACCAATTGGAAACACAATTTAAAGGTTTCCCAAGGACCAGCGTCTGTCTTAAAACAATCACTTTTGGAAGATAATATGAGTTTTCACCTTTTGTTGTGATACCCTTGTGAAATGAGCATTGAAACATAATTGTGAAAATATCCCTTCAGGTATTTTTGTCACTAACCATTCTAGGTTTGAAGCAAAACGGACGAACGATGATGACTCAAGGTATGTCCAACCAATTATCATGCAACATTTAATCACAACCATCCAAACTTGAATTTTGCAAATTGATTTTGCATTTGCAAAATTCAAGTATGGGGATGGGCTTCTCTGAAAAATCTTATGCCATGTTGCTAATTCATCTAGGTTATCTCTACCTTTAAGTCATGCTCAATAATAATCATGCTCTTTCATCTCCAATTGAATAAATCTCTATAATGCTTTCATGCTACCTTTGTCTGCCATAGTAAGTTTTGGTTTGGAAGTACTACACATACTTTCATAGGCATTTAAATTAAACATGGTGCTTAGGTTAAATAGCCTCCCTTAGTCAAATTAGACATGGAGTCTAGTTTGGTTATTGAACTAAAAATTACTTGTGTAGACACTAAATATTTTGTTGGACTAACCCCTGTAGGAAACTCTCAAATTCAAATTGGGTAAGTCATGAGATGGATTCAAATCAAAGATGAAGCAAGGCACATCATTTAAAACATGGGATAAAAAGTTCTATGCTAATTAATATGTTAAAACCAACTCTAACATAGATGACCTTCAACCCTATTACAACACTGCCTCTACCTTGAATGATTTGTACAATCCTTTGGGTATGTGTTGTCCACTAATCCTTTGCAGACATAAAACAATGGGTGAGGCAGAAGGTCCAACAAAATAGCAAGATCGAAGAGCAAAAAGATGGTATGACAAAAGGATGAGAAAGAAAGGGTACAATCTAGGAAACCAAAAGCTCATGAACGGCTCAAGCTGCAAGGCTAGCCGAACAAGAAAAACTTCAAGCAAAAAGGGAAGGACCATCATGAGTCATCTACCCTTCGTCATATGGTGTCATCACGATCCAATGACAAAGGAAACATCCTAAGGTAAATGGTCATTATTTAAAAAGTTTTTCCTTGATTTTGGTAGGCACACAAATAAGAAACAAACATGTTTGAGTTACAGTTGTACTTGATCTAACCTGATTAACTCAGCATGTTTAGTATATTCCCAAGACCACTTTCTTGATCTCGTCATCTTAACCAAATAATCTAAAAAGTACATCCTATCTCTGTTTTAGTTTCTTTCATATTAAAAAAAGATGAAGAACTAATAACAAAATAAAAATTTATCTTTATAATAAATATATATAGTTATAGTAATAATGTGTGATCTAGTAAAATGGAAAACAAAATAAAAGGTGTGTCTAGTTTGCTTTAATTTATTTTTAAGAGTTGTTAGCAAATAAAGAGGACTCAGAATAATCTCTTAAATAGAAATGATGAATAGTTGCTCTGTTGTAATTTTGTTCAAGTACTTAGTTTTCAGCCTTGAATTCTCCCAAGTTTTGGATAAGACTCTTTTGATATAAGAATTTACTCTGAACTTGAAACTCATGGGTAACATATGCTTGATCTAAGTTTAGGTAATTGATGGATATGATATAAAAAGGTCTGAGCTGTTGTTTATCTTGTTCCAAGTGACACTAAATTCTGGAGATTTATCTTTTGAAAAACACAAAAATACTACATGATGAGTTCCTGGATGACAAAGCTTGAATTCCCACTAGAGCCATACATGTTATTTAGGCTAGGAAAACTTCCACACATATCCTGCTTGCTTTTGCATTGAGTTTTGTCAAACTTTGTTGACCTATATGAGAGTTTTGTCATGCTCTTAAAACTAAGATCACGTATGCACACCCACATATTCACTACTCCTACACTGGGGGTAGGCACAAAAACATGCCATTCCATCTAGATCCACCCAAAAATATTTTACTCATACACTGGAGTGAACACTGAAAATATGCCTGATAGGATATCCAACAAATAAATGCTCCAAGTTCTTGTTGCTATCTCTCAAAAGTTTTGTTGCAGAAAAGAAGCATGGGGCTATGCAAAAGTTATTCATAAGAAGAAAAAAGAGAAAAAAGAAGAGTATTGGAAAAATGGACAAGTGTTCGAGATATCTAAAACAATGGGTACTCAGATGCCCGCCTGAAAAAAAACAAAGAGATGAATAAGATAGCCCATATTTTCTTGCAAAGTTATTTCCATGTTTCAAAAAGGAGAGATATGTTTTCAAGGAGCAAAAGTAGAATTAGGATGAGCCACCATATATATCCACCATACATCCACACGCAAGAACATCTTGATTTAATTGTATGACTCAACTCTCTTTGGATCCAAGGTTTGACTTTACAATATATGTATTGCAAGTATGCTCTTTCATGCTATCTCCACTCCTATGAGCTCCACATAAGCCTTAGTTGTTGGAAGAGAAAGGCATAACAGTACTATTGCCTTGGTGAGGATCCACAAATACCACATATGTTGAGAGACTTAAGAGTGTCATACAAAGGAAGCTCTGAGTTTTATTTTGAAAACATACAAAAACTCTGGAACAATGGTGGAACAAAGAACTTGAGACATAGTGCTTGACTTGATCATTCTGTCTTTCAATTGCTCAAGACCCAAGTAAAGGCTAAAAAGCCCTAGGGTTAAAGGTAATATGGGTAAGTTTGAAAGTCAAATCAGTTTATTCTAATGTGGAGGAGAAATTTTGATTGAACGCATGTGTACTTTTGAGGCATGAAAGCATTGTATAAACTCCTAATCCATTGCTGAGTTGAGCTTTGCTCAGGGACTGGCAAAGGTTAAGCTTGGAGGAGCTTATTGATGGTCATTAACACCAATTATAAACCGTCAACATAACCTGCATTTACATTTAATTCCATCACCAAACATAGGTATAGGGGTTTAAACTAATGAATTCAACGAGCTTTGGTGATTTCATGATTGCAAGAGGATTTATCCAGAAAATAGCTCTTAGGACTACTGTCATACACTCCAAACAAGCAAACCGTCGATAACAAGTTATTCTACCCGTGACACCTATGAAAGTGGACTCAAGACAGAGCCCAAGCCCCACCTCCAGAGGGGAAGGCCCACCTGACACCATAATGGGCGGGCTAGCCCAATGAGGAGGCCACCCGACCTAGTAGGGTGGCCCCTTGCCCTCTGCCACCTCGTACTCTCTCCTATAATCTACACCATTGATTTTAAGACGGTTTTAAGTTGGTTTATCCAATGGTGGTCAAGGGAGTTGACTCAGATCGATGACATGGCGGTGCCTTGCCCCCTACTTGATCTCCCCTATATAAGGCGCCCTCTACCCCCTCTAGGAGGGACATCCTAAAACCCTAATTCATATTCTCATCATCATGAGCCAGCTATTAAGAGAAGATTAGTCCACCATAGGATCTAGTCTTATAAATAATAGTGAGATGCAGAGTGAGGAAAGAGTTTGGAGGAGATGTCAGCCTATCGGTGCTCTCTCTATGGCTTGTACCTTGATGGATCCAAGTTCTATCTGAGCTTACCTCTGAGATTTCTCTTGTAATCAACTTCTGATTCAAGTAAGCATCTTTTTTATATTGTTCATCAGGTTTGTGACTCTTTTGAGTGCTTTATTCTCTTCCTAGGGGTAGTAAAGTATTAATCATAAGTGTAAGAGTGGTGCTTGGACTTAGGTTAATTGTGGATTCACCTTGCATTCCAGATCGATGGTAGCTCATGAGGGTGACTCTTATAGCCTTGTTGAATCCTTTGTAGTCCACCTCCCATTTGTAGGCCAAGTAGGACCTAGTTATGAAGGAAAGCATCCTCTGCTGGTGTCTTTCCCTAGTAATGTCCCTAGTAGAATAGTAGAAGACATAGCTTACCGATGTTAGAATTAGAGGACCTTAGTTATCCTCTCTATGCTCCTATTCATCCTAACCCTGTTGCTACCCCTAGTTAAGTTAGACCATAGTTAGTCTCACACGTTTCCCTATGGATACGATATTTGGAATACTTCCGGGTAAAAGCTATAGCATTATCTGTGCGCCTGCATATTTATCTATGTGCGTTAATTTATACCAACATCCATCGCTAGTATGGCATTTTGCGTAAGAGCTTGTAGAGGGGGAGTCCCTTCTCGTCTAGCCTAGAGATAAACCAGCTAAGGGAAGAGTAGTGGGGTCAAAGCCGTGGCAAGCATGTTGTTCGAGTTAGTGTCCGATTATGGGTCTCCGGTGGCTCGGGTGGACCTAGGAACACAAGAATTACATAGAGAAGACAACAATTTATCCTAGTTCAGGCCAATTTGGTCCCTACATCTAGCAGCTAATGATCCTTATACTCAAGAGCACCCAAAATTGGGGGGTTACAACAGAGTGTAAAGGAAGAAGATTTGGTAGGGGGTTAGCTTGGTGCTAATCCTAAGGTTGCCTCACCTCTGGTGGAGCTTTCCCCCTCGTCAGAGAGGAGAAATATGACAAGATGTGGTGGAGGAGGAGCTCTCAGTGCCCCTCTCCATGTTGCCTTGCTCTTGGTGCATAGCGGAGGTAGATGGAATGGAATGGAGTGTTTGGTGATTCAATGGGATCCCCCCTCCTAGGTATGAACTTATCACTTATATAACAAAATAGGTTAGGTACACGGTAGTTGGGGGTTCTAGTCTATGGTCTATGTGCGCCAGAGTCTAGGATTGTCTTGTAGTGGAGCGCCGTGGACCATGGCGGTGTCGTGGAGCCGAGAAGCCTTGGGCGTCGTCAAGCTGCTCTGCTCTAACACTCTGCGTGTTCGGCTTTGTCGGCTTGGACCGGCCTCCCCCGGGCAAGACCTTCTAGAGTCTTCTTGGTGGAAAAGGTCAGCTACAAGGGTGGACGCGTGGGCCCCAAAGCCCCCGAGCCCACAGAGGTCGTGGGAAGCTTTGTCTTCTTGTGTCATGCCCCGAATGTGACCCTATCGGAGGAGCAGTTTGCGGGGACATGTCTTGGGAGCATGCCCGATGGGCATAGCCCCCAAGCCCCTAGGCCATCCTGAAGGGGTTAGTTAGGGGATCTTCTTCATTTAGGAACCTATATGTTAGGATCTCGTCAGGAGCCCCTGAGCCCTTCGTGGCCTCACCTGGCATGATGGTGATGAAGGGCTAGATTCGATCTTCTAGTGACCAAACCCTCCTTGGTAGGGACGACTTTCACTGGCAAGAGTGATGTGCCCTGCTTGGGGCCTTCTTCTCCAATGTGATGGGTGTTGCTTGGCTGTTGGGGCCAAGTGGAGATGATGCTGATCCCTTCATGAGTCTATGTCGCATGGGTCTTTGACTTGAGTGAGAGCTCGGTGAAATTGTTTGGTAGATGCCAACTATAGGCCTAGGGGCACCATCCTTTTTTATCAGAGCTGACCATGGGCTGGGTGATCATGAGCATTGGGCTCTGGGTCGGCGCCATCTGATCATCCAGAGCACCATGCCCTTCTAAGGGCTACGATAATAGGTCCCGATCCTCTCGAACTAGCCTTCTAGGGCAGACCCTCTGTGGCCATAGATCGGGGACCTAGAAGTACACTGAGGCACGGATGAAGGCCCTTATTTGGCCCACTGCTCAGTGGCTCCCGACCCAACTCTAGGGAGTTGGTTGGTTTTGGGGGATGCGGCACCCGACCGCCCATCAATCGGGCGGTCAGGCTGCTCTATCTGGGTTGCCAACACAGCCCCCGAGGCCACTGTGGGGCCTCCTTACTAGTGAAAGGGGAGGCTTCTAGGCACATCCCATCCACTGACATCTTGTGCAGGCGGTTTGAAGGCATCTGGGCCATCATGCCTGGTATAGGAGTTATGACACGCGCCCCCGTGTCGTCCCATCTCATCTGGGAGATGGGATGTCAAGGCCACGTGGAGTAGATCTAGTGGAGGAGCCACGACACTTGGTGCACATGGATCTGAGCCATCGATGATAGCTGTTGGGCCCAGGGGAAGGTGGATCCCCCAAGTCTTACGAGGAGGCGTGCACGGAATGTACAACGTCCGTGGTGGATAGTGGAGTGGGGACTTGACCCACTGTCAGCGGTTCCCTGACTCCACCTTTACTGCATGGCGATCATTATGTAACTGCCTAGAGCCGTGCTGCGGGGATTGAAGGGGTGCCTAGCCGGTTCCTTGGGGCCCTTTCTAACCGTTGATGGCCGATCGGAGGGGCCAGAGCTGGTGACAGCACATTGTCTAGGCTATAAAGGGGAACCCCCAGGGATACAACATCTTCAATCTCTTCCTTCGGCCCCCTCTCTTCTTTTTCCTTAGATCCATCTTCGTTGGCAGCAATGGCGATGGTGGTGAAGTGCAATTCTTCCCTCTGAGTGAGCTTGGTCTTGTCCATCAGGCAACTGCTTCTTCGAGGGTGGAAGGAGTCCAACGAAGGAGGGGCGACGACACGATGCTAAAGGCATCTGTCACATCCCCCTCCCTAGAAGGTGTAAGGGCTCTAGCGAGGTCACTGGAGTCCTTGTTCCCTTTAATGGGGGAGGGGGGTTGTGACATGTCGGTCGCTGCCCCTTCATCCTGATGACGGTGAAGGAGGGATAGCCCTGCTGATGGTGTGACAGTTGACGTCGCCCGACCTAGGGCCTTAGGGAGGAGCCCTGAGGTCGGCCCTCCTACCCAAGCCATGCCCACCGCAAGGCCCCAACCTAGAGGTCTAGTGCACCCTGTGGTCTTTGACGCCATATAGGCGAAGTAGATCACGGTTTCTGCTGCCATATATTGTAATTGGGTCGTTCCCAATTAATAAAATGAAATTACTTCCATTTGTAATCCCATTTTGCTCTTGAGTCGTGCTCAAAGACTTAATCCCTCATTGGGCCAGGCTATTATGATGATGGCCTCATTGGCTAAGATCGCCATGCCTATGCTGCTAATAGGTAAGTCTGTGAGAACCTTGGGTTTATGGTTGTTCCGTGCCCCGGTCATGTCCCTTAGAGGGGAGATCCTCGGCTTCCCGACCAAGCCACTCGTATAGTTCGCGAGCCCATCTATCGGTACTCGAACATCGTTCATCCAAATAGTTGGGGTGCTTCTGAGCACCCAGCTACAACCACGTGGGCTCGTCTATTGAATATCCCTCACAGTTTTAGTTGCTTCAGGTGACCTTGAAGCCCAGTGGGCCAACCTTAGAATCCTCGATGATGCCCCTTCTTGGGGGCCCCTAGACCAGCATGCGGTGGGGGTGGAATGATCCGATGAAGGATCAGGAGATAGGTAGATACCTACAAAGAAAATGGAATGGACACAAGAGACGGGAAAGAGGACATAGCTAGTAATGTGATGACCAAGGCCGCTCTGTTAGCACCTTACCAATCTTTCGCCTGCTCCTCCTGCTCCATTCGCCTGTCCTTGCCTCGCTCGAGGGCTTTCTGCAGTGGTTCTCCTTCAAAAAGGTTAGCAGATGGTTAGCTTAGTCGATCCTATAGCATGGACGAGCTACCACTATGGTTGCTTGGGTTAGAGAAGACAATGACTGAAGCAAGCGAAGTAAGAGGGTCAGGAGGATGGGACTTATCTTGGTTTTTTTGTTGGAGAGGTAGGCCAGTGAAGGAGGTCGGTAGGTGGGTCATTGCTCGGGAGACATCACTTCTGGGTGGATGGTTCGGCAATGGCCTTCCCTCTTGGGGAAAGGTCAGAACTCACCTCGATCGGGTCAGCCCCTTCTGGGGGGCCAAGCACCTAGATAGAGGGCTAGCCAAGCCACCACTGCTGCTAGGAATATTGGGCGCCTCGCCGATGATCAATCGGTCGAGCACTACCGCTACCTTGGTTGCTTCCTCTACTGGTGCCCCTTCTATGTCACATCCTGGGCCATCAGGAGCATAGGGGGTGATGAGTGTGGCTGCTTGGGCGATGCAGTGTTGCTTGTAGTAGTAGGCTTGCTCGAAGCTGCCCTCGATGGTGATGACACCCTTCAGGCATCTTGAGCTTCAGGTAGGTGTTGTTGGGGATGGCCGTGAACTTGGTGAAGCACGGTCGACTAAGGAGGGTGTGGTAGATGTTGGGTAAGGCAACCACCTTGAAGGTGAGTGGGTCCTTGTGGAAGTTGTCCGGTTGGTTGAAGGTGACATTGAGTTGGATGCGCCCGAGGGGCACGGCTTCCTTCCCTAGCATGATCTCATAGAACAGCACCTTGCTGGGTGCAGGCTGCTCCGAGGGATGCCCATCTTATCGAGGGTGCTAGTGTAGAGTATGTTGAGGCCGCTCCCCCCATCCATCAGCACCTTGGAGAGGCTTGTGGTACCCATGATTAGGCTGACCACGAGCGGCTAGCACCTCGGATGAGGGACACAGTCAGGATGATCTTCTTGGTCGAAGGTGATGGCCGTCTGGGACTAGCAGAGCCACATCGTGGCAGCAAGGGTGTGAATGGTGTTCACCTCTTACTTAGTGATGCGGCGCTGCTGGTGGGATTCATACACCTGGGAGCCACCAAAAATCATGAGGCAATGCTTGGCCTCGGGGAACTCATTGTCTTCTTCTTGGGCGCCGTTCGCCGGGTCACTGGCCTTTGGGACAAGCTTCTAGGCGTTGCCCTATTTGATGTAGACTAGGCCTGATCTTCCGAAAGGTATGATAGCGTCGATTGGTGGAGACTCGACGTTCATGATCTAGGCTTCAAACCAAGACTGATTCGGACCCCCACAACCATTACATCACCGCTCCATTGGTTATCAACCACGCGAACGCGATTGACCTCGCCGAGAAGGCTTTCTTGCAAGCGAATCGAGAACACTAGCAAGAATGGGATGAATGCAATCTAAAATTGCAAATAAATATGATGCTTATGAAAATAATAAGGAGTTGAAGTCTTTATTCGAAAGGACTAATCGCCACAGGCGAACAAGATCAAGAACTGGGGCCCTGGTTCACAGCAAGCAGCCTTGGCGGCACAGTTGCAGCAAAACGATGTCTGTTTCACGAGGAAATCGAGAACTAAACAAAACCCAAACCCTAAGGAGTGCAATGGCTGGTATTTATAGAGTCTTGGGCGTTAGCCCCCTGGACGCACCCCCTAATGGGCCCAAACACGATACACGGTCCAACAGACCAACAGACGGTGTCGCAGCACCCTGACAGATTCTGGATGCTGACTTATTTTGACGATTCCTATTGATTTCGAAGGGATTTTGATGTGAGACCAATTGGGTTGGCTTCCTTATCCAATTATCTTTGCATCCATATGTGGATCATCGAAAATGGAGTCCGGATACATCCTGGGTGACCAGTTTAAGGCAGACTGGTCCTGGAACCCGAGATGGGCTCCAACTTCAGTTGGACCGGGCCTCCACCATGAAAAAGATGAATTGGACGCCCATGCTAGACCTCCTCGTCTCCTTGGCTTGTATGCGATGAAGTAGTGATGTCCTCATCATCCTCCCTTTATTGAATTGAAGTCGTCCTCGACTAAAGTAGATCGCCTCCTCCATTGAATGACAACAACGATGGCTCCAGAAGAAGATGTTCATCTTGGTGCCCCATCCTTCGCAAAGGTGGCTGCCATGGTGGCTTCCCTGCTGGGAATTCATCCTCCTTCTCCTGCAAAAGGTTAGTACCAACAAGAGGCATAGCACTAGGAGTAGGACCAAGTGGACATATAGACGATGTACAAGTTAGAGCATAACATGGTTCATCATGAATAGCAAGAACAAATTTAAGAGCAAATAAAACTTCTTTCATGTTACTTGAAGGTTCATTTAATAGTTTGCTAGAGTCTTTATCAAGGCCTTTCTTTTTCTTTTCAGCAAGTTCCTTTTCATATTGCACAATTTCAGCAAGTGCTAAAGGAAGTAAAGCAATGGTCTTTCCTTTAAACATAAAAGTATATCTATTTTGCCTACCATGATATACAACATTATTATCATATTGCCAAGGGCGGCCTAACAAAAGTGAATAAGCTTGCATAGGCACGACATCAAAATCAGCATAATCATGGTATGACCCGATAGAAAAATGCACACGAGCAGATTGTGTTACCTTTGCCTTACCACTATTGTTGAACCACTGAACTTGGTATGAATGTGGAAGAGCATGTGTAGATAAACTAAGAGTCTTGACAAGCTCAGAACTTACCAAGTTATTGCTGCTCCCTCCATCAATTATAGCACGAACATGGAAATTATTGACAATGAGGAACATTTGAAACAAATTATGGCATTGTAGCTTGTCTACTGGCTCAACTTGTGTACTCAAAACATGCTGAACAAGGATTGATTTGTAGTCTGCAGTGCATGCCACACTATCAATTACCTCATTAGGATCTTCAGCACTATCCACAAATTTATCTGCATAAAGATCAGTTGCAAGTGCAAATTCATTCTCTTCATCACTAGCACTAGCATACCCACCATCATCAGTAGCAATATATGCGTGTTTGCTGGGGCATTTTTTAGCAATATGTCCCATGCCTTTGCAGCGGTGGCACACAACTTTAGAAGAGCTGCAAGAGGAAGGTGTAGCAGATCCACTGGAAGAAGGTGTGATAGGAGAACTCTTCTTTACAGGCGCTGGTGGTGTCTGCACATTAGAAAATTTACTCACCTCGGTTGGACGTGAAGGAATGGATGGAGTCGCGGATGGAGTCGTGGATCACCTAGGTTGTCATCCCTGTACTTCCCTTTCAGCTTTAATAGCATAATGATATAATTGAGAAAATCTAGTCCATTCTTTATTGTCAAGAACATCCTATATTTCACGACGCAAACCTCCAAAAAATCTAGAACACTTATCCATATCATCCTCTTATATGTTACTACGTGCTAGACCAATTAAAAGCTCATGATAATATTCCTCAACAGTTTTACTACCTTGATTTAAACGTTGCAGTTTTAATCGCAGATCATACTGATAGTATGGAGGAACAAATCTCGATTTCATTCGTCATTTAAGTACAGTCCAGGTTTGAGGTATTTGAGCATTAGCATTAGCATTATTGCAAATATCATTCCACCAGAAAAAGAGGAAAACTAGTAAACTCACTAGTAGCAAGTCTAACTCTATTCTTTAGGTACTTGATGGGAGCTAAATTTCTGATCTACAGCCATCTCCCAATCGAAATATGCGTCAGGATCAGCAGAACTAGAAAAAGGAGGTATCTTAAACTTGGTTTTAGAGAAAGGATCATTATTACCTTGGTTGTTACCTCCCATACCGCGTTGGTTAAAGTTGAACCGATTACGGTTACGTGCATCCTGAGCACGTCATTGAGCTTCGGCTTTAGCCTCCGCGTTGCCATCGTCCTCCATAGAGAGATCATCATCATCTTCTTTAGGACGTGGTTCAGGATGTCATTGTTCAACATCTTCAATCCTCTTGGCCAAATTGGTGATTTGTTGAAGGATCTCATTGAACTTGTCATCAAGAACGACACGAAGCTCATTCTTAGAAACACAGCCATTGAAATCTGTAGGTGCGTCCTCGTTTCCTTGGTCGCTGCCTCTGGCTTTTCCTGACATGGTTAGTAGAAAGGAAAAGACAACACAAATAGTATTATCCCTACCAACTACTTAGGTTGTGGACAAGGAAAAATAAGGCACTCAACTCTCAAGCGTCTTACCACGGTCCTACAAGTGTTCTTACCAAAGCAACAGGTAGTGCAATCGATCGGTGACTGTGATACCATTGTAGCTTGAGTGTAACAGTTGCAAGGCGAACCTGTACTTGGTTAGAAGAAAGTGGAGCTTGGATAGGCACAATATAGTAGCAAGGAATAGCAAAATTTGCAACTGAATAGCAAAGCTAAATAAGTATCCCAAGTACTTGTGTTAGTTGCTGGCCTACTCATGTTCCAAGTACCAGATGTATCAAGTGATGTGAACAGCAAGAATATGATTACGAACAAGGTAGAAATCAGCACACGCAAACACAGCTCAAATGACGCTCTCTATGTGCTCCTCTAGATATTGTTCCTCCTTTGCCCCTCTCTTTTTTCTATTTTTTGGGCTGTCGTTGTTTTTTGAGAAATTTTGACTTTTTCTTTTTCTTTTTTTATATTTTTTCTTCACTTAGGAGCACAAAAGAAGTAATCACAGAAAATATAAGCTTAAACAAGTGAACGACGTGGCCTGTGGAATTTCCAGAAGACGTGCTCGAAATCGACAAAAACCTTGTGACCACGAAAACAGGATCCTGTGACCACTTTTTGACCAAAATAAAAATCTTTGACCCCGACAAGGCGGGGGATGGACGGATCTAAATTTTTTTTGGGGGATGGACGGATCTAAATTTTTTTTCTGATCGATTTTGATATATGGAACGTTGAAATCCAAGTTCGTATGTGAAAACTAGACCAGGTTTAAGAACCGACTCCGAATTAGAGGACAAAACGGGAACAATGCGCGCAAAATTGGTCACAGCAGCAAGGATTTGATGGAAATAGTGAAGACAAGTGTAGTAAATAAGATGGCATGGACTAGGGTTTGATGAATACAAAGGAAACTCAACAAGACTTGGAGATGTTCACGAATTATGATGAAAAACAAAGGGGAAAACATAAACTGGACTAAAAAACGATCTAAAACCAGCAACAAGAACTTGACCTAGGGCACAAACTCAACAACGCGAAACAGAGAAAAAAATTGCACGACACAATGAGGCTATAGGATAGAGAATATGTGATGATGTATATTTTTTGGCTTTTTGTGGACTATAGGTAATGCAAAAACAATAACAATCTAAAGGGGAGAACAAAGTTATACCTAACGGGCAACAGGTGCTCTGATACCACTTGATGTAGACTAGGCCCGATCTTCTGAAAGGTATGATAGCGTCGATTGGTGGAGACTCGACGTTCATGATCTAGGCTTCGAATCAAGACTAATTCGGACCCCCGCAACCGTTACACCACTGCTCCGTTGGTTATCAACCACGTGAACGCGATTGACCTCACCGAAAAGGCTTTTCTGCAAGCGAATCGAGAACACAAGCAAGAATGGGATGAACGCAATCTAAAATTGCAAATAAATATGAGGCTTATGAAAATAAGAAGGAGTTCAAGTCTTTATTAAAAAGGACTAATCGCCACAGGCGAACAAGATCAAGAACTGGGGCCCTGGTTCACAGCATGTAGCCTTGGTGGCACAGTTGCAGCAAAACGATGTCTGTTTCATGAGGAAATCAAGAACTAAACAAAACCCAAACCCTAAGGAGAGCGATGGCTGATATTTATAGAGTCTTGGGCGTCACCCCCCATGGACGCGCCCCCTAATAGGCCCAAACACGATACACGGTCCAACGGACCAAAAGACGGTGTTGCAGCACCCTGATAGTTTCTGGACGCTGACTTGTTTTGACGATTCCTGTTGATTTCGAAGGGATTTTGATGTGAGACCAATTGGGTTGGCTTCCTTATCCAATTAGCTTTCCATCCATATATGGATCATCGAAAACAGAGTCCGGATGCATCCTAGGTGACTAGTTTAAGGCAGACTGGTCCTGGAACCCGAGATGGGCTCCAACTTCAGTTGGACCGGGCCTCCAACATGAAAAAGATGAATTGGACGCCCATGCTTGACCTCCTCATCTCCTTGGCTTGTATGCGATGAAGTAGTGATGCCCTCATCACTATTGGTCGAGGGTGCTACAGATGTAGCCCTTCATGGTAGCACAGTCCTTGAGGAGATGCTTCGCTTGCCCCCCGTGGAACGGGTAGGGGGGACTTGAGCGCTTTCTCGAAGTTTTCTAGGTATGCACCACATCCTTGGGGCTGAGGTCTAGCGGCGTGGTTGGCCATAGCCACCATCTCCTCCCCACGGTGCTTCCAGTCTATGTTCTACTTGTCACGGCATCGCTGGGACAAGGTGGGATCGTCGCTGTCGTCGCCACCACTGAGGTGGCCGGCGACATTGGCTTTCCTACTGAAGTTGGCTTGGACCGCCTCCAAGCCGGTGGCACACTACGTGGTGACATCCAGGGGCTCCCGCGTCATGTGCGGAGTTTCATAGAAGAGCGCATGGACGAGCACCTTGCAGGTTCTACCGCAGATGAAGGCATTGATCACATCGGCGTCGGTGATGTTTGGGAGCTCATTGTGCTTCTTGGAGAAGGTTGAATGTACTCTCTGAGGGTCTCATCAGCCCTCTGCCTACAGTTGTGGAGGTCCTAGGAGTTCCCTAGGCGGGTGTAGGTATCCTGGAAGTGGCCGATGAAGACCGAATGGAGATCGCCCCAATAGCGGATGCTACCGGGCTCAAGCTACTCGAGCCAAGCTCAGGTCGAGCTCGATGTTGATGGTCATTAACACCAATTATACACCGTCAACATATCCTACATATGTACTTAATTCCATCACCAAACATAGGTATAGGTGTTTAAACAAATGAATTCCACTAGCTTTCATAAATATTTGTATGTAGGAGTATTTATCCAGAAAACAGCTCCTGGGGCCACTGTCATACACTCCAAATAAGCAAAACGATGACAACAAGTGATTCAACCCGTGAAAACTATGAAAGACAACTCTAGAAGGTTCCAGAAGACACCACGCTGAAGCTTGGCCCAAACGGCCATGAAAGTGGGTCGACCATCCTACCACAGAGCTCGCTCGCCCTCCACCGCTTCGTATTCCTTCCTACGATCTACACCGTTGATTTTAAGGTGGTGTTAGGTTGGTTTATCCAATGGTGCTCGAGGGAGTTGACGCAGATCGATGATGTGGTGATTCCTTGCCTCCTACATGACCACGATTCCTTGCCCCCTACTCCACATCGATTCCTTGCCCTCTACTCTACCTGAGCCTATATATAGCAGCCCCTACCCCCTCCCTAGAGCCATGCTAAAACCCTAATTCATATCCTCCTCGTCCGGATCAGAGCTAGCTCTCAAGATGTAGAAGTAGAATAGCCCTAGTTGAGAGTTAGGGAGAGTTGATCCATGCTCAGGTTCTGGAGAAATCTTCGGAGGCCGGGTGTATCTTTGTATCTTACTTTTGCAAGACTTATGCTTTAATATAGTTATCTTCTCTATTCACTTTTATGCCTTTCATGTGTATGGTTAGTATAGTTATCATACTTTAGCATGGGATCTTCGCTCGCATCGAGTGCTCTAGTTATTATGTGATTAGAGTAGTAATTATTATCGTAGACGTGGTGTCTAAACTATGAGCTACCTGAGATTGCACCCAGCCCTATGGATAGTTGTGGTAGCCCCAGGTGCTGACAGCCATGATGGCCGATGTAGTCCACCACGTTTGGGTTGGTGTTTGTTGGACCATAGTCGTAGCTTCCTAATCCCTTTCTCATCCCCTTCTATGGCTAGTGTTCCGATGTCCCAAAGTGCTATTGTGTGTGATCGGTATATCTACCCATGCTTTAGTCATACCCTCTAGTCTAAACTAGAATAGAACCGAAGTAATAGAGAAGTATTTAGGAAACTTGAACTCAACCATTGTCCTCTCAATTTAGCTAGACTGCTCATTTATATACTGTGGAATTCTCCTATGTGTGTTATTACTCATAACTCTTATCATCATCAACACCTACCCCCACTTTGGTTTAGTTAGTATACTAGTTAGTAGATACATGATGGGGAACTATCAATTTCTTTAACCATTGTTTCCCTGTGGATAAATACGATACCTTGGAATAGTCCCGGGTGAAAGCTACAGCGGTATCCGTGTGCTTGCGGATTTTTCTGTGTGCATTTAAAAATACCAACTAGCTTTCTAGCGTTGTTGCCGAAGAAACAATTGGCATAAAGATTTTGATACTAGCTTGATATCTGCTAATCTAGTTATAGCTAGCTTTTGTGGGATTACCCCTATTCTATTGAATTATGGAAAAGACAAGATATCATACGCCGTTGTGACCTTTTAGTGAGTTTCAACAAAGAAAGAAGAAACATTGAAGAACCTAGGGTGTCTGAACATTCATGATCCATCAACACTAGAACCCTGCCATCTCACAGGTTTGTATAGACATATATATATATATTATTCTAAAATGGTCGCCATCAAAAGAATTCAAATCACATCTTATGTGACAGATACATAGGCTTCACTACTCACAAATCCCATTGTGAGTCATGGTAAGTATGACCAAGAAAGGTGAGATAGTCTTGCTCATGGACTTTAAACTTGATGAGTAGTTATCTTTTAATTATTGCATTCCATTGGATGTTTACTTTGAATAATCCATACATACACTTTCGCTTAGTTTAAGTTTTCTCATTTTAAATCCATAGCATGTTTAGTTCCTTGCTTACATCCATGTCACTTGCATCTTTATTGAAAAATATAAAAAAATATTACTCACCATGTTTAGTTCCTTGTTTACATCCTTGCTTCCTTTCATCTCCATTTGAATAAATCTCTATAGTGCTTTCATGCTACCTTTGTCTGTTATAGTATGCTTTGGTTTGGAAGTACTCGACATACTTCCATAGGCTTTTAAATTAAGCATGGTGCTTAGGTTGAAATGCCTTCCTTAATCAAAATTAGACATGGAGTCTAGTTTGGTTATTGAACTAAAAATTGCTAGTGTAGACATTGGATATTTTGTTGGACTAACCCATGCAGAAAACTCTCAAATTTAATCTAGATAAGTCAAAAGATGAATTCACATTCAAGATGAATCAAGGCATGTGATGAACTCCAATAACTTTGCGCAAACAAGACCCAACTCATTCTTCATGGAAGGAAGAACTGTGAGTATAAAGGTTTATTCACTTATCTTTTGTTGCAAGTTATCTTTGCCTTGAACCATGCTAGAATGCAACAAACATATAGAAATTGCTATAAGAACATGATCAACAAAATCTATGCTAAGATAATTCTAAAAAAGCACATCCTTTCATTAGCATAGAGGAAAATCACAAAAATTATGGACAACAACCTGTGTTTCAAATTTGTTATATTCCCTCGGGTATGTGTCTATTAACATTTTGTAGGAAAGAATGAATATAAGCTATGCCCATTCATGGTTTGATATGAATCTGCAAACCCCAAACCACCACTTCCATGATGAAATAAAGGAGATAAGTGCCATAAAAAAGATCTACAATAAAAGCACTCACTCATTGGAAGTGAACGAACAATGCGATAGGCCATGAGAAATGTTGAAAACACCCTAGCATTGAGTCTTCCCATAAACTCAAGCTAGGATGATGATGTGAAGCAGGGTACAACTCACCTCATATTAGCCAAGCTGAGACTACTTTCATCATCTTCAAAGACAACATCTTGCACATCGGCGGCAAGGACAAGGATGACGAGATGCCATTTACATCATGGCAGCATCCTTGTGGCAATAAACATCAATCAATGGTGGACTGCCGACTGTGTCTTGAAAGACCATGAACAACCTCGAACGCGAGATGACATCCCTTAGTCATTGGAGATGAAGCTTTCATGCAGTACTAATGAGGTTCCTTCTTTGACCATCAAGACGGCTGACGTATGGCCAACAAACAAACAAGAACAACTCTCCGCCATGCCGTTAGACAATCAAGGAGGAACTTGAGTTTGCATCTCTAATGAACCCCAACTCGTCAACCAAGAATCAACAAAAATCAAGAAGGGTTGATGGAAGAAGAGCATGCAACTATCTGCATCCCCATCTCTAGGATCAGATGGTGCAAAGAAAAGCTAAAAGTAAGGGAGAGGTCCTGCTCAATGGACCTAAAACCATGAGTTATTGCCGATAGTGTTGAGTGACATAAAGGTCCAAGTGAGGGGGAGGAAGGCTGACATTTCTACAGTAGATACAACAATGCTCTTCTTCCTCCCAGGCTCCCGACGCTTTGACACGCTGGTTTGCAATCTCTCTGCTCAATATTGTTTTGCTTCTACAAGTTTGAATATATTTACAAATTTCATATATGAAAATCAAACTTAAGATATAAATTAAAATCAATCCTTGCGATAAGAAGTTTTTGCAACAATTGAGGCACATTATTTAAACATGGAATATAGATTCTATGCTAATTAAAATGTTAAAACCAATTGTCGATAGAATATCGTCGACAGTCCTCCGAGGGGTATCCCACGAAGGTAGATTGATCGGCAGAGGAGCGCATGATCAAGAACAAGAAGGCAATAGAGACACACGAGTTATACAGGTTCAGGTAGTCAGTATGACGTAATACCTTACTCATGTGGTCTGTTGGTTTGTATTAGCTATCGTATGATATGCCGTGATTTTGGAGGGGGTCCCTGCCTGCCTTATATAGCCCAGGGGGCAGGGTTACAAGTCGGTTAGATCTAAGATATAACCAAAAAGTAATAACAGATTACAAGCATCATAGGATCATACGTATCCTAACAGATCTAGTAGCATCTTCAGGATATCTTCCCTATGTCTTGCGGAAGGCGCCGAGTAGAATCGTGCCCTGCAAGGCTTCGTCTTATGGGCTGGGCCACCCCTGGGGGTGTAGCCCATGTGGTCTGCTATGGGTATCCGGGGTTGTACCCCCCACACTAGTTCTGTTGTAGCATAGAAGATGACCTTTAGCTCTATGACAACACTATCCTTGTTTCAAATTATTTGTACATCCCTTCGGGTATGTATTGTCCACTAATCTTTGGCCGGAATGAAATAATGAATGGAGCAGAAGGTCCAAACAAAATGCCAAGATTCACAAAAGAAAGAAGAAAAAGATGGCATCATAAAAGAATGAGAAAGGAGTGCGATATAGGAGACAAGATGCTCATGAACAGCTCAAGCAAGGAAAGCTTCAAAACAGGAAGAAAGGATCACCACAGTCATATACCTTCATACATGGTATCACCACGCTCCAATAATGAAGGTAACATCTTAAGGTAAGTGGTCATCATTTTCCTCTTGATCTTGGCTTGCACATAAATGAAGAAACAAACTGTTTGAGTTACAACTTTGCTTGATCCAACTTGATTAACTCAACATGTCTTGTTCCTTAAGCTTGTTCATAGCACCACTTTCTTGATCTCATAGTCTTAATCAAATGAGCTAAAAAATTGCATATCTTATCTTTGGAAGATGATAGTCATAATCATGTAAGGTTTGATACATTATAGACAGTCCTTCCATAGGTTAAGCAACTCCACTCTTATTGACAAATGTATTGAAATGCCACATTAATACTCATCCTTCTGATCTGATCACCCATGTTGTAAGAATGAATGCACATAACATCAACTGTAACATGATTCGATGTGCCTGGGCTAGAAAAAAATAATAAATAAAGTTTTGGTTCTATTGGTGTCTTCCCACCAACAGAACCCTTGCACTTGATCTCTACCTTGTCTTTATGAGCAGAACACACTTCGAGCAAAGTGTGGGGGAGTTGATCCCCCAAATTCTATAAGTGAAAGTTCTGAAATGGCAATAATGATGCACACAAGATGTCGCCAACTTCTACTACTAATGCCTGAACAAGGAGGGAGAACAAGTCAAGAAAGATGAACTTGTCGGACTAAAATCAAATTTAAAACCAAGATGGATTTGACAAAATAAGGTGGCATCACCATTAGAGGCACCACTACTAGAGGTGCCACCTCAAGAATCCTCATCTTCAAGAGCAAACTGAGGTACAATGCACTTCCACAGCTATCAAGGGCAAGATCATGAAGCAACCTCAAGTGGGTATCAGGGAGGACGCATGTCTTTCTATGGACGAGGGTATTATGACTCTCAGGAGGCCTTCCACCGCTTCGACAACAGACTCACAACCATTGAAGAGATAAATACTGCCCTACAAGGTATGTTGCACAATCACGCGTAATGGTAGGTAAGCATGGGACAAGAGATGGCCAGCCTCAAGTAACAACAGCAACAACAAAATCAAAATTGGAGGCTCTGTTGCAGCACCTCCACATTTGGCCACCTCATTGAGCAACCATGTCAACAACTAGCTTGGGGGAGGAGCATCACCCGTGTATCCATCTAAGTATCTCTTTTCTGTTATTATTTTTACTATTCTTAGTTCGCTTTATATATCTAAAAGAAAGATGAATAACTAAACAAAATAAAAAGCTATCTTTATAGAAATATATATAGTTATAATGCGTGAACTAAAAATGAAAACAAAATAAAAAGAGTGTGTCTAGTTTTCTTTAATTTCTTTTTAGTGCTAAATAAATAAAAAGGGACTCTGAAGATAATACCTTGAAATGGAAACAATGAATAGTTTCTCTGTTGTAATTCCTTTCAAGTACCTAGTTTTCAGCCTTGAATTCTCCTGAGTTTTGGATAAGATTGTTTTGATATAAGGATCTACTCTGAACTTGAAACTTGTGGGTAGCATATGCTTGATCTAAGTCTAGATAATTGACGGATATGATTTAAGAAGGTCTAAGCTGTTGTTTATCTTGTTCCAAGTTGAAAGCATCTAGGCCCCTAGTTGGGTTTCGGTGATTAATGACAATACAAGATTACTATGACTAACGTGTGTTTTTGTAGAGGCAATTAAGTTAGGTCATGGTAATGGAGATCGATTGGGCAATCATGGTTGTCATGCTCCAATGATGGAAATCATTTCGGTTTTCAAAGGATGGACGACAAGGTTAAGGATGACTAGTTCTAAGTGTCGATTGGAGTTGGAGAGACACTTAGAGTAGTTTAGGACTTTGTTTTTCCTTTGGCCGTACTATTAAGGGGGGTATGGATGGGTAGCTTGACCTAGGTGAGTCTAGTGAGTTAGGTGTGGTGCACACTTGCTAAATCTAGCAATAGGTAGCTCCAAAATAGACCTTAGATCTAATGGAGCAAACATCATTCACGTATGATCGAGAGTTGGAAGTGAATGGAGGGTCAAATGTTGACCGGACGCTGGCTCCGGTCGGACCTGACGCTGGCAGTAGAGTCCGGTTTGTTCATTTGATCAAGGTGAAACGTCTGGAAGTGACCGGACACTGGGAGGTCAAGTGACCGAACGCTGAGGGCCAGCGTTCGGTCGACTACAGTAAGGTACCAGAGAGGGAGAATCCTGATTGGACGCATCCAGTCAGAGCTGACCGGACGCTGGTTAGGTTCCAGCTACTGACCGGACGCTACTCAGCAAGTGACCAGACACTGGGGGTCCAGAGTCCGGTCGACATCAGTAAGGTTCTAGTGAGGTGAAATTGTGACCGGACGTGTCCGGTTAGTGCTGATTGGACGCTGCCCAGCGTTCGGTCAATACTTAAACACTAGAGTTCGGGGAGAACTGACCGGAGCGTGCGGTCACCCCGCAGAGGCACATAACGGTTTGTTTTTCAGCCTGTGTTATAAATACAACCTCCACTCGTGTGTGGGGGTACTTTTGCTCATTCCAACAGCTGAGAAACATGTTTGAGAGTGCTAAGAAGAGCAAGGTCCTAGTGAGGTTATTGAGATTTGAGAATCCCAAAGAGAGCCCTCATTAGTGAAGCAAGAGTAGCAAAGTGTGCATCCACCTTTCTCATTAGGCTTGTCATGGTAAAGTGAGAGTTCATGCTTGTTACTCTTGGTGATCGCCATCACCTAGATGGCTTGGTGGTGATTGGGAGCTTGGTGATCATCCCGAGAGCTTGTGGATGACCCAACTCAAGTTGTGAGCGGTTGTGCGTGATTCACCACGATGGAGTGTCGAAGAATCAACCCGTAGAGAGCACTTGATCCTTGCGCAGATCAAGGGGGAGCTACACCCTTGTGCTTTCTTGATTATCAAGTGCCTGTGTGGAACTATAAATGCCTGTGTGGAACTAGGCCTGTTAATTATCAAGTGCTTGCTTGATTATACCTATCTATCTAGGCATACAAACAGGCCCATTGCTTTTGCCTTCAAAACTGTTGTAATTGTCGTCCTCTTAATCTTTGTCTGTCTCCTAAGCTTTGAGCTCATGTACTGATTGTAAGTGTGATGGATGGACTTGATTTAGCTAGAATTATAATGGTTATAGATCCATTAACTACTACTCTAGTTTGAGTTATATATATCTATGTGGTGCAACTCTAAATTTGTTTGAGGCCGTACCATGAAAATTGTTAATGGTTGTTAAAGTTGCACTTTGGTATGAGTTGTGGACTTCACTGTTGGATCTTTGTTGGATTATTTTCCTCTTCAGTGATCTCATTACTGAGCAAGCTCTCATCCTACTGCACATAGACAAAATAGAGGAGGCCCCCAACAAGAGGAATGCACTGGCCAGCCTCACGGATGATGCCATTGTCGAGATCCTCCGCCACCTCCCTGCCCGCTCCTTGTTCTGCCGCAAATGTGTCTGTCGCTCCGGGAACTGCCTCATCAAGTACTACAACAACCATAAGGTGCTGCCCCGGACTCTGGCTGGCTTCTTTTATGACACCGACCAAGGCCATCGACGCTACACCAGAGTCACCAGTGAACACCGATCCTTGTCCTTCTTGCCCTTCACCTTGGACAATGTAGCTACCTCAGATATCTACAATGGCCTCATCCTATGCTGGTGCCAAGGTGCTATGGATTATACCACTATGTCATCTGCAATCTAGCAACCAAGATGTTTAAGGAACTACCATCTAGCATCCATTCTGTTGGTGAGGCTCGATTAGGGTTCAATCCGATAGCCTCCTCGCACTTCCATGTGATTGAATATATAGAAGAGGAGCAGGATGATGAGTGCAAGGGTGTGGACATCTAGTCATCTAAAACTACAGCATGGATCTGTAAAGAATCTAAATGGGGACCGAATACATGTGTGACAATTGAGAGATCAGAAGAAATGAGATCATTAGAAACTGTGTATCTTAACGGTTGTCTACACATTATGGGGTACTTGGGGTTTTACCCTTAGATACTTGCTGTGGATATGGAGGGAGAGACATGGAGGAAAATTCCTTGCCCTCGTGGTTCTTCACCCTCCATCCATCAAGCTAAGGGTCACTTGTGTGTAAGTACTGCTCATGGTTGCAATATGTCTAAACTTTCAATCTGGATCCTTGAAGACTATGGTACTAATAAATGGACATTGAAGCATATTGTTAGCATTCTAAAGGTGTTTGCACAGACTAACATTGAATTTAGTAATTACTCGTACTACAACGTTAATGAGTACTCCTACTCAATGGTTCACCCAAAATGGAATTTGCTTCTCTTTGTTGGGGTTGGGGGTGGAAAATGACATCGTCGCATATAACATGGATAGCATAAAAGTTCATGTCATCCCTACATGTCATAGTCAGTTTTTAAAACATGGCATCCTACCAGAAATCAATGGCAGACCTTACTATCTTCACTATGTTCCCTTATTCTCAGAGTTGGAGTCATTAGCAGAGGAGTAAATAAAGTTCTATGATGTATCTCTCTGTCATGACATGTTTAAATGGATCGGTGTTGTTTGATTATATTGTGTATGGACATGTTAATTTCCTCTTGGATGGATGTTGTCATTGTTTTGCAGCAACTTTAACTTGTTTGCAATGTAAGCTATGGTCTGTGCAATGTGTCAGACACGTCCAAACCAATAGAGCTCGGACTTTCTTGCATGTGTAGTAACATTTCAACACCAATGGCTCCTCTTTGTTCCAAAAAAATAAAAAACACCAATGGCTCCTCTGTAGTAGTGATATATTAATCGCCATGATCTCTTCCACAACTCTGCTTGTTTTCCTTCCTTCCCCGAGCCCTCCCATTCCCACTGTAGATCTAAAATCACCAGGAACATGCGGTCTACTTCACTCCTTGATTAAAAAAACCTACTTCACTCTTAGCCACCACCATTGTGAAGGGCGAGCCTTCTGCGAAGCGCGCATGGGAAGGGGATGACACCGTGCCCATGGTGAAGGAGCATGACGATGTGCCCGTGGTGAAGGAGGATGATGCCGTGCCCGTGATGAATCAAGATGAACCTCTGGTGGATCCCTTTGGAGATAGAGACGATTGGGCCATTGGCATCATGAGTAAGGCTTTCTTGAAGATCAGGCATGTGCTACAGAACACTGGTCTGGGCACCCTCAACCCACCTCGGGAGGAAAGGTGAGCAGTTACATCTTCATTTTTCACCAACTCGCCGATGTCTAGGAAGAACTACCAGCCTACCTGAACAAGAATCACACGGACAATGTGGAGTACATCCTCGCCTACTACCGAGCTAGATAGATGGCTTCAACACTAGCATCGCGATTCAAGGAATCAACACCGCACACAACACTAAGAAGCACTGGCGCAACCTGGTTCATGCCGATGCTGAGCAGGTGGCCAACCACATCACCACTAACGAGGACGACGATGATGTTGATACCAATGAGGAGGACGAGGACGAGGACAATGATACCGACGATGAGTACAGGAGTAAATAAAGTTCCATTTGATGTATCTCACATTGCATTTGATGTATCTTCCATATGTTGGGAGTACGGAGGGAGTACATGTTGTTACTCTTTCCTTATGTTGTTACTCTTCCTTTTGTATCTTCCCTAGCATTTTATGTCAGACGTGTTCAAATGTACAGAGGTTTTGATTTGTGAAGTCTTATTTGCATGTCTGTGTTTACTATATTGTCAAACTTTGTATTAATTTGGTGGGTCAAACTCTACTGAGCATGGTGTAGATCAGGTCCTTTGTTCATTTGGTAGCCGGTTTCTAGCCGCTGTTGGTTGGTTTTGCCTACATGTTTCTTTTTGGTTCTCTTTCTGATCTGTAGTTATGGTAAACATGAATAACAAAATTCATCCACATAGCTATTCAAATTTTACAGTACATGCAAGAAAGTCTGAGCATCATAAATCTGACCGGGCTGGACACATCTCATGTAATACATGGAAACCTATTTCGTATGATTACATTCGTTGAATTCCTAAAGAAACAAATAAAATTCAGAATCTTTGATGGAAGGGAGACGCTCCTCCCATATAGACCTTGCGCGGTTGCTGAGAGTGAAGTGAATGCGTAGGAAAGCTGGACACAAGAAGTGCATCTTCGAAGAAGAGCTTTTGACCACCAAGATACGCTTAAGACTTGAAAGCCTAGTGCGGCTGTAAACAGGACTCACAACAGTCGAGGGGCAGTCAGGCAATCAACTAGCTAGAGATGGCTATACAGTGGGAGTGAGGCCAGGCTTTGTACATAGGGATGCCAGGGCTAGAATAGGCTTCTAACATGACCGCACGAGGTTCATCATTACTAGTATCTTAGTAGTGAATATTTTAGATGGTCGGACCTTTTGTCATCTAGCGAAGTATATAGTGCACTCCAATCCAAGCAGTCGCAGGCTCGCAGCAGCCAAGGGGCTGCAGCTGCTAGAGATGACTACATGGTTTCATACTCCATCCAAAAATAATTGTAGTTTTCGCTTACTGAGAAATAACTTTGATTAAATATATATTAAAAATATTAATATTTATGTTACATAATTGGTATCATCAGAAAGATCTTTAAATCTAGTTTTTAACAAATTTATTTGGAAATAGAAATATTGCACATGCTTTCTACAAATCGAGTCAAACTTGTAGCACAAAAACCAAAAACGATAGTTAATTTGGGATGGAGGGAGTAGAATCTGATCGACTGCACTCCCTGGGCTATGGTTGATGCAACTGGTTTTATTAGGCGCCTGCGGGTTTTAGAAAAAGTCTATACTATTTGGTGCATCCTAAAAACAAGGCTACAATTAACTCCCGATGGAAGCCGAGCTTGTCTCTGGTTCGTTCCAATTAAAGGCTACATGCATACATGCATGGAAGCCAGGGAGATGGCTCCAATCGAGGCTTGGACGTGATATTTTTAATGAATGCAATTTCATAGTCTTCCTTCGTTCCTTGGTATCTGAAATCTCATCCCGTGCGCCTAACAAACCATCCTGGAGGCAGTTTGAACAAATGCACTCAATTTACTACGACTTTCAAATGTACAGACAACACTTGTTTTAAGTAGCCCCCTATTATATGCCTATATCTCTTAGCACTACTTATACTAGGTTGTCATCCCTAATGATACTGCTAGAGATGCTTGTTGGTTTTACCTAGTATTACTACAAGAGTGATACTAAGTAGTTCTTTATCATTTTATGTGACTAGAAAGAATATATACATATGAATAAAAAGGAATCTGCAAGCGCACAAATAATATACCATTGTAGCACTTCACCCAAGAGTACTTGAGGTATTGTTATTTATATTTTTACCACAGGGAATGTCTAGCATGGACATGTATTGATAACTTATACTATTGATGGAGAAGTAAACCATAACCAATACTCTACTCACAACAGGGGTAAGTCATAGGATAAATTATGTATATGATAAGTATGGATCATTGATAAATCACTTAGAGTACTCCTTTCTATGGCATTAGCATGGTTAAGTAGAATATTAGAGAAATAATTCCTATGTCATTCTTAATTACAAGTCAAAGCATACATTGATAAGTGCAACTACACAGAGTAGTCATGGCTAAGATCATCTTTATATCTACACATAAGGTATATTACTAAGGAAGATTAAGAACAGAGCTTGTTCTTCCTTCATAACCAAACCCTACTTGTACCTATAATCGGGGAGTGGACTACAAAGAACTCAACGGGAATGTCACATCCGCGATCTACCACATGACCCGGAATATAGGGTGTATCCACAGGTAAACAATGTATAGGCACCTCGCTTACACAATGTTGACCACTCACCCTGTGTACACCAGAGCGAGTGCTAAACGATCTTATGTATAAACATAATGATAAACTAGCTATACTAAGTATATAATCAAAGTAGACGATGAACATTATAACTAAGAACATGAATACTGTGAATACCAGTGCTGTCATAACAATTGTAGTGGACATATAAAAGTAATGGAGACACAAAAGAGAGAGAGTACAAAGATTATACCAAACCACGTTCTTGACAAGATCAGGAATCCAAGTGAAGCCTGCTTGCCTCCTTCTAGACCTAGCCTAACTAGCTATGCCCTAGAATATGGTGGAGCTCTAGACCTAGCCTAACAAGATCAGGAATCCAAGCGAACCCTGCTTGCCTCCCACCTGGCAACCACTCAGGCTCTGCCTCGGTGTGGAGTCCTTTCGAGTCTTCTCGAACCTTCTAGTGTTCATTTCACGGTGGATAAACATGATTAACTCTGACATTAAGGTCCACCGTAATGGTTTTCTAGATAAACCCTGTAGAAAATACAGATTCTCCAAAACTCATGGAAATTGTTAGTTTAGAACCCTAGACCTTTGTCGGTGATCATATTTATGCCCTTATACATGTTTTATTGATGGTTTATTTTGGTTGTTAACTACCGTCAACACCCGCGCCACCTGGTAATCTGAACCGTGTCATCGTTGGAATTTCCATGCCAGTTCGTAGAGGGTATTTAAAACTCCTACTGTAAACCCTGCTCGGCCGCCTCCCCTGCCTCCTCCTTAATGAATGTAAGTCGATCGCGCTGTGCCGCCTCTCCAGTGCTCTGTCTCACCACCGTCCACATGCCATAGCTCCATCCACACCACCGCACGAGCCCTTGGTTGGCCTTTTGTGCTTTGCATCACACGACATCGACCCAAGCAATCATGGCACCAATTGAGATAGCTAGCCACCTTGCTACGACCTTAGAGTGGCCCATGGACAACCTCTATAGCCTACTGCTAACCTGCTCATCCATGCACCGCATCTGCGGCAACCCCGCTGTCGATCGACGCATGGCACTAGACCAGTGCAGACACGAGTTGGGGTGGGACGATGTCGGCAACTACTATGCCTTCCTTTCTAGCTTGACCCAACTCGGTAACCCGGAGGATTGCTTCCTCACCATGATACCAATGGTATTCACGGAAACCCATAGGCCCCGACCATGCCTCGATGATCTCACCTGCGCCGCCGATGGCGGGCACAATCTGACGGCCTATCTGGTCGCCATATTGCTCTATAAGCACAATGGTGATGCCCGCAATGACGACACTGCAAGGCAATACATGAGATAGGTCGAGGGCAAGGAAGAATCACGGGCGGCGACGACGGGCAGCGACAGTGGACCAACGAAGAGGTGGCTACGCAACAAGGGGTGTGTGTTGTGCCACCGCGAGGCGGCCGCTGAGGTGATCTATGAAACAAAGTGGGCCTAGGGCAAGTTGTTGTTGCCGCCACCAGCATAGGTGCACGATGATCTTCCGTTCGCGGGCGGTGCTTGTGGCGATGCAGATGGATGGGAAGGAAGGGTTATGTATTGCAGCAAGGACTATAGGCTTCACGTGAATTTGAGTTGTTCGCATGGGAACTTGGAATAAGAAACTAGTAGTTCACTCTTTACAAGCGAGAGTAAATTACTCCCTCTGTCCTAAAATATATTATATTCTGGCTTCAGCAGTACTTTTCAGCGAATGCACAATGTTTTCCTCTCACAACAAATCAGCGTAAGCATCAGCATAAGCTAAATTTCAGCAAACGAATAGGGCCTCGTTTTGCTGAAATTTGGCTTATGCTGATGCTTATGCTGATTTGTTGTGAGAGGAAAACACTGGGCATTCCCTGAAAAGTACTGATGAAGTAGTTCGAGCTCCTCAAATATATTGTATTCTGTAGCTTTTGATTTTCTGTTGTTTTGATTCAATTTATTTGTTTCCTTTAGGGATTCAATGAAAGTACTCGTACGAAATAGGTTTTCCTATATAACGTGAGATGTGTAAGGCCCGGTCAAATTTATTATACTCAGACTTTCTTGCGTGTGTACTAAAATTTGAATAGCTATTTGGCTGCTCCTTAAGGCATTAGATCAATGCAAGACTTGATCGGATGAATTTTGTTATGCATGTTTACCACAGTATAGATAAGAAAGAGAACCCAAAAGAAACCTACAGGCAACACCAACCAACAAGGGCTAGAAACCGGCTACCAAATGACCAAAGGACTTGATCTACACCATGCTCAATAAAGTTTAACATACCTAATTAATACAAACTTGAACAAAAGTAAACACAGACATGTAGAGTGCAAAAAAATACACCCTTGCCCCTCAATACTGCGATAGCAGCAAAGATCCTAGGCAATTAATATGGGCATTCTGGACCTTTTTTAACTACTTCGGTCTCTTTTAGTCACCTAAACCAAACACCCTAGGATCTTTGCTGTTAAACTTTAGTCCTATGTTCCCTTGTTCTCGGAGTCATTGGTAGAGGAGTAAATAAAGTTTCATTTGATGTTATGTCATGTTGCATTTGATGTATCTTCCTTATGTTGGGAGTTGGGAGTTTCTTACGTGTCAAATGCATCCAAACGAGGAAAAAACTATGGAGGAAAGTATTAGGCGCAACCAAATGTATAGAGGTCGGACTTTCTTACGTGTGCAATAACATCTCAACACTAGTGGCTACTCAGCTCTACATTAGATTGAGGTGAGACTTGCTCCTCGAGGCAAGGTTCTTGCATGTTCTACAAAGATTGACAAAGACACCAAGGCAACAAAAAAAAAAGAAACCAAATGACCTGAGCTACACCACGCTAAACACAGTTCAACCCACCTAATACAAATTACCACACCATGACCAAGGAGCAATGAGATGTTTGCGTGGTTTGGCAGTGCGGTTTGGCCGCATCACGTCAATGCGAGCGTCCTTGCTGCAACAGGGTACTAACGCCACCCACGCGCGCGCATCTGCATGGGAATGTAGGAGCACGCAAGCAGTCACAACAGTCAAGGGGCAGACTGAAGGCTGGAGACTGATGAGTTATAGACTGAAGACTGAAGCAGCCATGAAACTAAGACGAGTTGGGTTCAACACAGATAAAGCCACTCATGACTACTACTACTACTAAACCAGGGGTCATTTGGTAGCCCGTTTCTAGAGCCCATTGGTTGGTTTTGCCTGTAGGTTTCTTTCTAATTCTCTTTCTGATCTATAGTGTGGTAAACATGCATATGAAATTCATCCGATCCAATCTTGCGTCGATCTAATGCCTAAAGGAGCCACATAGCTATTCAAATTTTACTGCATGCATAAGAAAATCTGAGCATTGTACATCTGACCGGGCCAGACACATCTCACATTATACAGGGAAACCTGTTTTGTACTAATACTTTCATTGAATAAGGAAACAAATATAATTGAAACAAAACAACAGGAAATCAAAAGCTACATAATAAACTATATTTGAGGACAAATTTGAAATGCTAGAATACACTAAATTTCAGAGAGTGAATAGACTAGTCTCTTATTCCAAATCCCCATTTGAAAAAATGGATTTCTTGATGAATCCTACAGTCCTCGCTGCAATACACAACCCTTCTGTCCCATCTATCTGCATCGCCGCAAGTGCCGCCTATGCAAGAAAGATCGCCGCGCACCTACGCTGGAGGTGGTAGTGACAACCGTCCCCATGTCGTATTGTAGATCACCTTGATGGCCGGGCGGCGGCACAACACACACCCCTTGTTGCTTAGCCACCTACTAATTGGTCCGCCATTGTCGCCCACCATTCTTCCTAGCCCCCGAGACATCTCATGCACTGCCTCCTAGTGTCATCATCACCGGCATCACCATTGTGCCTATAGAGCAATATGGTGACCAGACAGGCCTCTAGATTGTGCCCGCCAACGGCAACGCGGGTGAGATCATCGAGACATGGCTAGGGGCTACGTTTTTCCATGAATATGATTTGTATGGTAGTGAGGAAGCAAGCCTCTGGGTTGCTGACTTGGGTCAGGCTAGCTAGGTGGGCATAGTAGTTGATGGGGTCAGCCCCGTCCTCCCGCGTCTGACATGATCTAGTGCCAGACACTGACCGATGACTGGGTCACCGCAAATGCGGTGCATGGATGAGTAGGTCACCCGTAGGCTATAGAGGTCATCCATGGGCTGATCTGAGGTCACAGCGAGGTGGCCGGTGATCTTAATTTGCACATCGGTAGGGAGCGTCGTCAGTGACATGATTGTCGGAGTGGATGGAGCTACGACGTGTGTATGACAGCGAGCCGGAGAGCTAGAGAGGTAGAGTGGTGCAACATGCATTGATTGAGGGGGAGGTAGCCGAGCGGTGGTTATAGTAGGAGTTCTCTAAATACCCTCTGCGAACTGTCATGGGAACTCACAACGACGACACGGTTTAGATTACCGGGTGGGTAGGCGACCGGGTGCATTGAGTGTACACTGTTTCCAATCCCAGGAGTCAAAACGTGAAACGGATGATGCCAACCAACCATGAAGCCTCCATCATCGCGTCCTGTGGGAGAGCAACCGTTGGTCGCTCTCCTCTTTAAAATGACTAGTAGGCTGTAGAGAGCACCACTGACTGCGGTATTCTCTCATACATATGTACCAGCCAATCCCTACTCACCGGCGGAGCATAGAGAGAGCAATGGGGCACTGGTCATCCAATAAGTATTCCACCGACTATGAAGACAAGGATGGCAAGGAGGTGAATCAACTGACGCCGAGCCCCAAGTGCGAGGAGGAGGCCACCGACAACGACGAGGAGGAGGTGTCATAGGCAGTAGAGGAGCAGGAGGGGGAGAAGGAGGAGGAGTCACCAGCAGAGGAGGTGGATAACATCACCGAGACCATTCCGCGGGGGTTCGGCCCCATGCCGCGCAACAAGAAGTGCAGGCTCATGCCTCCATCCCCCAACACAATCGTGGAGGACGAGGATGACTCCTCGTCGGAGTAGGACGAGATGGAGGGCGGCAACAACGGTGAAGGCGGGGGCAGCGGCATCAATCAGTAGGTTTAGTTAATTAGTATAGTAGCAGTAGGTCTTGTACTAACTAGTAGTAGTACAATAGCGGGTGCGTTGTAGTGCACTTTTAGTCTATTTTGAATGGCCTCATGTACATAGATAAATATTAGGAATTAGGAATCAATATAATGGCGGTTTTAACTATTTTTAAGTGCTTTTCATGTATTTTGGAATGTGCTTTTGATGAGGGCACACAGGTAATGGCTTTCTTTGAACAGTGAACAGTATTATGACAAAATGAACAAACTGATATAAACACTGAATAAACAAGCGCACTACCAATTACAGTTTGAGATACATCAGCACTATTGACATCCAGATACATACCACAATTAACTAGGTTCAAACCATCGCCTAACTCATCTTGTTGCCCTTCTGCTTATGCACCATTTTTTGCATGCCCGGCCTGTGGCAAAATGAGGGGGGCGAATTGTCCTTTGGTTGTTGATTTTGCATGTCCAAGATAAAAGAGCTGGCCGGACACCTAATATATGGTCTAGCCTCATCTAATACGACATGGTCGGACTGTGCTTTGGTGGCATAAAAGATTATGCACCTATTCCTAGGTTGGTTTTGTAGAGCTAGGCATGGCTACATGCATAATAAGAGTAGAGCAATGCTACTAGAAAGATAACATAACATCAAACCAGACTTCGTATATATATGTGGAGTACAGTAACAATATGAGTTCAGACTACATAACCATGCCTTCATTGACCATAATAAGAGGAGAAATGTGCCACACAAGTCATACAACTACTACATAATCATACTAGTTCTAAGTATAGATGATTAACATGACTTCATAGTAGTAATGAGCACCAGGCAACATACTCGTCCTAACTACAAATGTTTACATGACTTGATTCTACTAATTAATTCATTGAGCGGTGCCATCCCACAGCTCTAAGAAAAGTCATGCAACAAGGGTACCAATAGGCATGATCAAAATCTAACGCCTGCAAGGTAAACCTGCCTGGGTTGAAACTAGCAAACCTCTTCGCCATGTCAAACTAGAGGATCACTTCACCTGCTCCCGCTGTGGGGCACCGGGAGCTGATTCAGTGAAGGCAAGTGTCGTAGAACCGACCAATTTATAAGAGTACAAGTACAATGGCAGCCCGCAAGCGGTCGCACTGTCATACTTGAACCCATATAAACCCGGTAGTCCATCGAGTACCATGACGGGTCTCGATAAACGATTTACAACAACCAAGATCGTACAGGATTCAACATACATGCCACATATTACATAAAGTTCACAGATACATTTCATCATCAGAGTACGAATAAAAGTTATTACAAACCGAGTTTGATAGATAAAGCAGAAGCAATTAAGTTCGAAAATAAAGTTTCCAACATAGTTTGATACAGTGCCAAGTAAGATCACGGTCCACAAAAGCAAAGATAGGGATTAATAAAGAAGCCTACCCAAGGCTTACTCCTCATCCACGGCGGGATAGAAGCAACTCTTGCAATAACCATGATACACAGTGCCATCTGCAACAATGGGAAAATAAACCCTGAGTACGAGAAGGTACTCAGCTAGACTTACCCGTCATGAACCAGAAAATAAAATGACTCCAAGGATTATGCAAGGCTATATAAGTGGACGTAACTTGACAACATTTTGCGAAAAAGGCAATTGACCCATTGTACAATTATGATTCCTTTATCAAGATAATTATAACTATCCATTTCTAGATTAGCAACTATCCTGTGCCAAACATGTGGTATATCATTTAGAAGCATACAATAGTAACCACAGCAGGTATTGTAATTCCATATTCATCTGAACCATCATGTTTCATAACACAGTTACTACGATGTTGGAGCTAGTCAAGTTTCTCACTATCCGGGAGAGACGGCGATTCGAATCGATTTCAACCAGCTGGGAATTTATTCCTAACACAAACCCAGGTCTACCAGCCACGATAGCCTTAGGTCACCTTTGATACAACTCAGGTACACATTTCGCAGGTCCGTACCGCGCTGCACAATCTGGAACACTAGATGCCAGGATGCTCAGGTCAAACCTGTCCTTGGGCTCAGTCTGATTGTTCCCCGGAAGGAGCGCACAACAGAACGGTTCCCGGCCTGAGTTGAATTACTTGACTTCGCGGTCGGAATGAGTTATCCAGCCACCTAAGTGAGAGGCATGCGTTCAATCTTGTCAGAAGTTCCAACAACGGTACGGTCCTTGATCGACACAGACGGGGATAGACCCACACCCAAGACCTCTATGTCTTGTTGCTTCTCTATCGACCTCCCGTCCGGACTTGATTTACTTTTACCTCATGGTTCTGTTCCACGATGGCAGATATAGCCAACCGTGCTCTGGTATCCACCTATATCTCACAGGTGACAAGACATCACCCGACTTCTACCGGTCTAAGCATGGCTAAGCATATATTCGATCCTGGACCTATACCGGTTAAAGGTGTAATATCTGGACAAGGAATTTCTATGCATCAAGTGGTTCCATTCAACTCTTATAACCTAATGCATCAATCATAAGTACGTAAGTAAACATTTGTAAATTACTGGGAGACTTATAATGCTCTAGGGCTTACCTCGCAGGAAGGAAGTAGGGCGGTGGTCAGGACTCTCCGGAAGCTCTTCAGGGTTCTGCTCCATGCCTTCGGGAGCTGCGGCTTGTGGATTCTCGTGCTGGTCCCCTTCCTCTGCTTCTTCGAATTCCAGCAACGTTATCTCTTCCTCCGATCCTAGATGCATGAATATGGCATAAGTATTACGAATGCATATATGTTAACAAGTGCATCATGTTTATTGAGTAGGTGCATATCTCTTCTCGATTATTAATTAACTACTTCTACAATGCATCTACTATATCACAAAACAACAGCAATTTGTTTTACTCATAACTGGAGTTCTACTAATCCAAATACAGTGATCCTGGACTTTCTGGAAAGCTTATCAAATTCTCTACAACTTTGTTATTAACCATTTTTACAGTACACATCATTTTCAACATGCAACTCATCAAACTCCAGAATCTGTCCGGAAACTATTCACTTTGCAATACAAAGTAACAATACTTCTACTTCAAGTAATCAGTCAAAATTTGACAACATAAAATCTATCAACAGTTTAAGCATACCAAATACCTTTAAGATAATATAATGGTGAAGCCCAAACTATTTATTTAAATGCCTTTATTATTTTATTTAGATATCTAGGTTAAATAATAAACATATACCAGATGTGTTTCAAAAATTCTTAAAAATTTACAGTGCCTTACTAATGCTATCAAAGGACTACTGTAAAAGTTTCATGCCATTTTGCCAAGTAGAACATCCTATACAAAAATGGCAAGGAAGCAAGGCTTGAAATAGCATAAATGGAAAACCTTATTGAAAAGTGTCAAGCAACAGATTTCCTATTTTTCTTAGCATCTATATGGTACTAGGATTACCTTCAACAAATTTCATGAATTTTGGATTCATAAATAATTTATAAAAATTCATGCAAGGATTAACTATTCATAAAAGAAAAATGTATAACTATAAATCTACACATGCACTGGTCCTCAAATTTTTATCAGAGCTCATATATGCTAAGACTAGCTTACCACAAAAATTTCATAAATTTTGGAGCACAAGAACTCTAGATATAAAATAAACAAATTTGAATGCATTCAAAAGCACATTTCAAATCCCTATTTAAATATCCAAAAATTTCTACTGTAAATGTCAAGAACATATTTTTCCTAAATACTACACTTCCTATGGAACACTAACAAATTTATTTCACAATTTTTGGAGCTATCAAACTAAATATATAAAAATCACAAAAGAATTAAAAAACTGGATCAAATGAACTATCACACACTCTAACTGTCGCTGACCGGTGGGACCCGCTGTTCAGGGGACCCCACGAGTCAGTGACTCGAAACAGGGCAGTGGCGCTGCATAGCGCTGGCGCGGCCAGAGCTCGTCGTCGGTGAGTCTGCCGGCGGTGACGTCTTCAAGACATGACCCCCACTACTTCCTGGACCTAGTGGCCTACTTGACCGAGCCTATTGACGGAGCTAAGTACGATGGCGGCATTCATGGCGGCACGGCGGAGCCGGACAACAGCGGTACGCCGGTGGGGGCTACGGTGGCTCGATCGAACGCTACGCCGAGCATCACCCAGCTGCGGCGGAGCTAGCTAGCGCCCTATCGCGGCCTGGGGTGGACGGTGGTGACGTGGCCACGGAGACGGGGCTAGCGGCAGAACTCCAGCGAGCTCGCATGCGTTGCGGTGGCTTACCACGCGCTACCAGCGGACACGGGAGGAGGTAGTAGGTTGCTGGGGAGCTAGTGGTGCTGCTGCGGTGAAGAATGGATGGCTCGTCGCAAGCTTGCGCATGGCTATGGCGACGGCGGAGGCGAGGAGATGCTCGACTATTGCTGCGGGCACTGCCAGTGATGAAGGAAGGCTGGGAAATGCGAAATGAGGGTGCGGAAAGGAGCGGGTGGGTGCTGGCGTGATAATGCCGTGCTCCGGCGCGTCGTGGCCTGCGCGGTCAGGGCAATGGCGACGCGCGGCCACCGTGACCTCCACGCGGCGCGCGGTTCCTGCCGGTGTCGGCCACTGAAGATTTCGATTCAGTTCGTTCAGTCACGAAATGCCGAGCCTGACGACGAGTTTTGACGTTCAATTAACTACTAATCCGTGGCTCCAAGGTAAAAATTGTCTGAATAAGATTTGTAGAACCATGTACCAGCTACAACTTTCATTCAAGAATATAGTTCTAATTCGCAACCGAGACGGAGTAAAATCATGCTCAAGGTCGGCTTGTTAGGCTGTCAGTGATCCAAGACTTAGCAAAATTTTGTTAAGTGTGGAAATCTTGGTTTTGCTGATTTTTGTGGGACCCATTCAAGCATGCTAGGAGCTGAATCAGTCAATGACCTAAAAATAAAAGTTGTTCCTTATGTCAAACACTACAACTTTGCTTTAGTGATCTCCTCCATGCAAGGTCTCTAACACCTAGTTCAAACTTGGTCAAACAAGCTACATTCAAATGATGATACATACTCAAACTATGACTTAATGACCTAATTAGCCCTAGCCATAAATACCAAAGTTGTTCATGATGATATTCTAAACATGTTTAAGCTATTTGCAAGGTCACACAATCATCTACATGTTTACACTCATGATCATATGCACATACACATGGAAACATGAAATAATAAGAATGTTGCATACGTTTCAATCAAATGTTTCAAGTGGTAAATGCTTGTTTATGAATGCTTGATGATCATGCTCATGTTATGCAAGTCAAGTTATGCAAGGCTAACACCCGAGGTGTTACAGCCCCTCCCCCTTATAAAAATCTCGTCCCGAGATTTGCAAGACCTACCATTCTTGGAAAAAGGCGGGATAAACTTCTCGTAGATAATCTTCTCTTTCTCACGTAGCATCTTGTTCACTATGATTGTTCCACACCACCTTATAGAATTTAATAATCTTACTCTGTGTTACTCTCTCCATCTCCTCTAATACTCAAATTGGCTTTTCTTCATAGGTCAAATCCGATTGAAGCTGCATGTTGGTGGGTGCAATAGCTTCTTCAGGTACTCGAAGACATTTCTTCAACTGAGACACATGGAACACATTAAATATTGCACTCATCTCAGGTGGAAGTTGTAACTTATACGCAACATTTCCTTTTCGTTCCAAAATTTTGTATGGCCCTACATATCTTGGTGAAAGCTTCTTTTTCATCCCAAATCTTTTCACACCTTTCATGGGTGATACTCTCAAGTATACGTAGTCACCCACTTCAAAAGTCAGTGGTCTTCTTCTTCTGTCGGCATAACTCTTCTGTCTTGATTGAGCTGCCTTCATATGTTGTTGGATGATACGTACTTGCTCTTCGGCTTCATTGACAAAGTCAATACCAAAGTATCTCCTTTCACCGGGCTTAATCCAATTCAAGGGAGTTCTACATTTTCTGCCATACAAGGCTTCAAATGGAGCCATTTTGATACTCGCTTGATAACTGTTGTTATAGGAGAACTCAGCTAAAGGTAACCATTTCTCCCATGAACCTTTTGAAGATATAACACAAGCTCTAAGTAAATCTTCTAGGATTTGGTTCACTCGCTCTGTCTGTCCTGAAGTTTGCGGATGATAAGCTGAACTTCTGATTAGCTTAGTTCCCAAAGCCTGGTGTAAGTGCTCCCAGAAACGAGCTATGAACTATGGTCCTCGATCTGAGATTATAGTCCTGGGTACTCCATGCAGTCTCACGATCTGGGAAACATATAACTCAGAGTATTTCCCCACGTGATATGTTGTGTGAACTGGTACAAAATGTGCTGACTTGGTGAGATGGTCAACAATTACCCATATTGAATCGTGACCTTGTGGAGTCATTGGAAGGCCTGTGATAAAGTCCATGCTGATTTCCTCCCATTTCCATCCTGGAATATGCAATGGCTGAAGTAATCCAGCAGTTTTCATATGGACGGCTTTCACTCTACTGCAGTTATCACACCTAGCAACATAGGCTGCGATCTCTTTCTTCATCTTAGTCCACCAAAAATGGGGTTTTAAATCTTGATACATCTTACTACTACCCGGATGGATGGACAATTTGGATGAGTGAGCTTCATCTAAAATTTGATTCCTTAGCTCATGGTCTTTTGGTACCACTAGTCGGTCCTTAAACCATAATACACCTCTTTCGTCCAATCTAAAATGTTTGGTTTCCTGTTCTTGCAGTTTTCTCTTGATGTGACTTATTCCTACATCTGTCTGCTGCAGCTCTATGATCTTGCTCTCAAGTGAACAACTGATCGTGATATTGTGTAGCATAGCAGGGTGTAGCAAGTTGAATCCGTCTTCCAATAATGCTTCCACAGTGTTGCAATGAGACTTCCGACTAAGTGCATCGGCTACTACATTTGCTTTACCTGGATGGTAATGCACTTCTAAATTGTAGTCCTTAATCAATTCTAACCATCTTCGTTGTCTCATGTTCAGCTCTGGCTAGGTAAAGATATACTTGAGACTTTTGTGGTCAGTATAGATATGACATACATTGCCCAACAAGTAATGTCTCCATATCTTTAATGCATGAACAACGGCTGCAAGTTCCAAATCATGTGTAGGGTAGTTGACTTCATGTTTCCTCAATTGCCGAGAAGCATATGCAATAACTCTCCCTTCTTGCATAAGCACACATCCTAAACATATTCCCGATGCATCACAAAATACATCAAAAGGCTTTTCAATGTCTGGTTGTGCTAGCATAGGTGCTATAGTCAACAAAGTTCAGAGGGTGTGAAAAGCTATTTCACATTCTGATGTCCATTTGTACTTCTCATCTTTCTGAAGTAGTCTGGTCATAGGCTTAGCGATCTTTGAGAAATCTAGAATGAAACGACGATAATATCCTGCTAACCCTAGAAAACTCCGAACTTCATGAACCGAAGTTGGGGCTTTCCAATCCATGACCTCTTGTACCTTTGATGGGTCTATGGAGATTCCATCCCTTGATAAGATGTGACCTAAGAAAGGTACTTTGCTCATCCAAAATTCACACTTGCTAAATTTCGCATATAGCTTATGCTCCCTCAATCTGGATAAAACAACCCTCAGATGCTCTTCATGATCTGACTCATTTTCTGAATAAATCAATATATCATCGATAAACATGACCACGAACTTGTCAAGTTCGGGCATGAATACCGAGTTCATCAGATACATGAAGTAGGCTGGAGCATTTGTTAGTCCAAAAGACATAACCAAATACTCGTATAAGCTGTACCTAGTAGAGAAAGCAGTTTTAGGTATATCCTCCGGTCTGATCTTTATCTGATGGTAACCGGATCTCAAATCAATTTTGGAGAATACCTTTGCCTTCGCTAGCTGATCGAACAAGATGTCGATGCAGGGCAATGGATATTTGTTCTTGATGGTCACAGCATTGAGTGGTCTGTAATCTACACACATTCTCAGTGACTTGTCCTTCTTTTTCACAAACAAAGCTGGGCATCCCCATGGAGATGAGCTAGGTTGGATAAGACCCTTGTCCAATAGATCTTGCAATTGAACCTTAAGTTCCGCTAACTCATTGGGTGGCATTCTATAGGGTCTTCTTGATATGGGTGCCGTACCTGGCACTAACTCAATCTTAAATTCCACGTCCCTATCCGGTGGTAGACCTGGTAATTCCTCTGGAAATACATCCGGAAATTCACAAACCACTGGAATCTCACAAAGTGTGGTGGTTTGGATAGCACAGGCTAAATGTTGAGGTTCGAAATCGCGGGAGAGTGGTACTAGAAAAGCATTCCCTCCTGTGGGTTCTCTTAACATAATAGTGCGGGTGCTAGTGTCAATAAGAACACCATGATCCTTCATCCAATTCATGCCTAAGATTACACTTATTGACAACCCGGGCAATATTATCAAATCCGTGGTGTACTCCCTCCCTTGTATCGAGATGAGTACATTTTTGACTATCTTTTTGGTAGTAACAGTACCCCCTGCTGAACTTATGTTATAACCCCCTTTACTTACTTCAATTATTTCTTGATCATGTCTAGATGCAAATGCTTGACTCATAAATGATTGAGAATCTCCTGAATCAAATAAAACAACAGCGGGATGCTTGTTGACGAGAAACATACCAGCCGTGACAACTTCTCCGGCGGGCACTTCTTCTATAGCGGTATAATGCACGTGTCCCTGACGTGCCCTGGCATTCACCTGCCTCTGATTGTTCTGATTTGGGTTGCCATTCTTCTTGGGGTGGGGGCACTCCTTGGACCAATGACCCAGTTGGTTGCAGTTGAAACATGGTTGATTACTTCTGAATCCGGTGGAGCTGTCCTGATTGCCATTTCCTTTTGGTAGGGCAATAGTGAACGCCTTACGGAATGGTTTCTGTGGCCTATTACTCTGAGCTTTAGGTGGTGGAGGCCTAAACTTGGGTGCAGGTGGACGGAATTGTGGCCTAGCTATGATAGGCGCTTTTGACTGGAAAGATCCGGAGGCACCGGCCTCATATGCCCTCTTGCGACCCTTGGCAACTGCATGCATGTTGTTGTGGTTTTCTTGGGTCAAGGCATCACTAATAAACTCATTGTACGTGGCACATCTAGAATTTGTCATAGTCTTCATCAGTTTAGTACCCAAACCTCGCTTGAAACTCTCCATCTTTTTCTCTTCAGTATCCACAAAACCTGGAGCATATCTGGACAAGTTGTTGAATGCGTGCATATATTCTGTGAGTGACTTTGTTCCCTGAGTGAGCCTCATAAATTCGGCCGCTTTCATGCGCATCAGGCCCGGGGGAATATGGTGTCCCCTAAAAGCCAGCTTGAACTGTTCCCAGGTAACTTGCGCATTAGCAGGCAAAGACGACAGGAAATGTGTCCACCAGATCCCTGCTGGTCCTTGCAATTGATGAGAAGCATATTCAGCTTTCAGGTGCTCTGTGACCCTTAGCAGATGAAATTTCTGCTCAATGGTATTCAGCCACTCATCAGCCTGCAGTGGTTCCTCAGCCACCTTGAAGATTGGAGGCTTCGTGTCCAGGAACTCCTTGAATGTACTGTGCTGATTTGGCTCGGCCCCTGGTTGATGTGGGTGGCCACGAGCAGTGTTTTGCGCGATAAGGCGCAAAGCTTCCTCCATTGTCCTCTGGCTCCCCAGGAACTAGGTAAAGAACTCCTGAGCAGACGGTGGTGGTGGGGGTGGCAAGTCATCTTGGTTGCCATCCTAGCTGCCACCAGCTCCAGCACGGGTGCGCGTCATCTACGAAGTTGCAACAATAAGCGATTATTGGTTGATGCCAAGAGATTGCAGATGAATTAGGTACTCATGCCAAACTGAAATTACTGGAGAAAATTCTCAAAATCACAATAAAAACAGAGGCATAACACTTCATTCTCGCAACATGACATCCTCAATTAGACCACTTATTGTGCTCATAACGCATGCAAATTTAAATCGTGATTACCGGCAAAGGACTGGAATTGCATTGATGTTCATCCAAACGTGCGATTAATCAACATTACATGATAGTCGGGTTACTAATGCCAAACTTGAACTACAGGTCCATTACATGAATAAAGGTGATACATTAGACCTTCCACTAAGTACTAAGCGATCTAATCCTCATCATGATCACTATCGAGGTCAGAGATAGGATCATCTCCTTCTTCGTGCTCCACTTCTTCTTCAGGCTCTACTTCTTCTTCTTCCTCGTACCCTTCTAGATCCATCTCTGCGGCTCCAGGTGGGACATAAGGGTGGAGCTGGTTGTTCATTAGATGAACCTCTTCATGTAGATTATCGTTGTATTCTTCCGCATTGGCCAGCTGCTACCCCAGCTCAAACTGTCGAGCTCTCAGGACATCTTCCCTGGACCAGGCTGCATTCCTCTGGTGAGTTAACCGAGTCATCTCTTCATTGAGCCTCTCAATCTCGGCATTGTGCTCCCTCTGAAGCTTACGTCGGTCCTCGCGGGCATGACCAAGAGCACCAGACACACGTCTGAGGCTACCTTCTACTCCATCTAACACTCTCATCACTGCGAACATGGCGCTCATGGAAGGGTTATCGCTGTTCTGCCCTTCGGCTGCACCAATCTCCAAGGGTCTTCCTCTTGCCTGCTGCCATGAGTCAGTGGAGGGGTTCCCCTTGGAAAAACTCCAACCAAAGCGGCTGCCAGCTCCTGAGGAAAACGATCCATGATATCCCTCAGGATCCCAAAGGCTGCCCTGCCAGCTACTTCTTCAGCAGTCCTGCCAGTTGACTCATAACACCAGCCTGTCCACTCAGAATCGTCACCTCGGGGACGAACAACGGCCTCCACAGTAACTAAGAGACCTTCCCCCAACTGCTCATTCGCCCAGAAGTAGCGGAGTTCCATTCCATCAGGATAGCCTACATAGCTGAGCACTCTCCACAAGAGTGTAGGCATCCCAAACTCTCCAAGGAACGTGTGACGTTGACGGGTACGTGGAGCAAGCTGACGGCTGGGAGCTCTGCCTCCAGTGGATTTGCGAGCAGTCTGCTTGGTGCGTGCCATCTGCACCATTAACATGTACCCCTTGGTGAGACATTGCCATAATGGATAAGAGTTACATAACCGAGTAAGAATTTTATAAGGGGAGGAACAATGTAGTTATGTGAATGGTAATTATCATGTTGCATGCTCGTTCCGTACGTCCTCACAAACTTAGGAAAAATTTGTTTCTAACGGTAGACACGGTGGCATACATACGTTCTCTCATAAATAGCGTAACTAGTCGAGCTACACGTTTCGTTGTTAATGTACCTGCATAAAATTTCATCTCAGCCCTAAACCCATAATGAAATATGCAGAATGTAATTGTAAATACTTCCATATATGTATATCCATACATATACCTCCGTATCAATCTACCTGACAATAATTTAAACCCACAATTAAATATGTACCATATACACATGCAAGCATGCACACATAGTCGTACCAAAGCTAACTCTTCCTGACCGCACGCTCACATCTTGCGGTCATACACTCATCATCTTACCTTGGCGTAGAGGCATTTGATCCATACATTACCACTCAACTGAATGGTATCGACACAATAGCACGCCGTATGGACGACGAAGTAAAAACCCCCATGTTAGTACTTAAATAGCCACCTAATAGTCCTTAATTTGGGCATAAGGAAAGTGATCATTGCCACACTTTAGATTTCAAATACCTATTATATAACTATTAGTTAATCGAGGAGGGTTTTTGGAAAACAAAAACTTTTGTTTTAAATACACTTGTGACAATTAACGTTGAATCTTGCTCTGATACCAGCTGTCGCAGAACCGACCAATTTATAAGAGTACAAGTACAATGGCAGCCCACAAGCGGTCGCACTGTCATACTTGAACCCATATAAACCCGGTAGTCCGTCGAGTACCACGATGGGTCTCGATAAACGATTTACAACAATCAAGATCGTACAGGATTCAACATACATGCCACATATTACATAAAGTTCGCAGATACATTTCATCATCAGAGTACAAATAAAAGTTATTACAAACCGAGTTTGATAGATAAAGCGGAAGCAATTAAGTTCGAAAATAAAGTTTCCAACATAGTTTGATACAATGCCAAGTAAGATCACGGTCCACAAAAGCAAAGATAGGGATTAATAAAGAAGCCTGCCCAAGGCTTACTCCTCATCCACGGTGGGATAGAAGCAACTCTTGCAATAACCATGATATACAGTGCCATCTGCAACAATGGGAAAATAAACCCTGAGTACGAGAAGGTACTCAGCTAGACTTACCCGTCATGAACCAGAAAATAAAATGACTCCAAGGATCATGCAAGGCTGTATAAGTGGACGTAACTTGACAACATTTTGTGAAAAAGGCAATTGACCCATTGTACAATTATGATTCCTTTATCAAGTTAATTATAACTATCCATTTCTAGATTAGCAACTATCCTGTGCCAAACATGTGGTATATCATTTAGAAGCATACAATAGTAAGCACAGCAGGTATTGTAATTCCATATTCATCCGAACCATCATGTTTCATAACATAGTTACTACGATGTTGGAGCTAGTCAAGTTTCTCACTATCCGGGAGAGACGGCGATTCGAATCAATTTCAACCAGCTGGGAATTTATTCCAAACACAAACCCAGGTCTACCAGCCATGATAGCCTTAGGTCACCTTTGATACAACTCAGGTACACATTTCGAGGGTCCGTACCGCGCCGCACAATCTGGAACACCAGATGCCAGGATGCTTAGGTCAAACCTACCCTTGGGCTCAGTCTGATCGTTCCCCAGAAGGAGCACATAACAGAACGGTTCCCGGCCTGAGTTGAATTACTCGGCTTCGCGGTCGGAACGAGTTATCCGGCCAGCTAAGTGAGAGGCATGTGTTCAATCTTGTCAGAAGTTCCAACAACGGTACGGTCCTTGATCAACACAGACGGGGATAGACCCACACCCAAGACCTCCATGTCTTGTTGCTTCTCTATCGACCTCCCGTCCGGTCTTGATTTACTTTTACCTCATGGTTCTGTTCCACGATGGCAGATATAGCCAACCGTGCTCCGGTATCCACCTATATCTCGCAGGTGATAGGACATCACCCGACTTCTACCGGTCTAAGCATGGCTAAGCATATATTCGATCCTGGACCTATACCGGTTAAAGGTGTAATATCTGGACAAGGAATTTCTATGCATCAAGTGGTTCCATTCAACTCTTATAACCTAATGCATCAATCATAAGTATGTAAGTAAACATTTGTAAATTACTGGGAGACTTATAATGCTCCGGGGCTTGCCTCATAGGAAGGAAGTAGGGCGGTGGTCAGGACACTCCGGAAGCTCTTCAGGGTTCTGCTCCACGCCTTCGGGAGCTGCGGCTTGCGGATTCTCCTGCTGGTCCCCTTCCTCTGCTTCTTCGAATTCCAGCAACGTTATCTCTTCCTCCGATCCTAGATGCATGAGTATGGCATAAGTATTACGAATGCATATATGTTAACAAGTGCATCATGTTTATTGAGTAGGTGCATATCTCTTCTCGATTATTAATTAACTACTTCTACAATGCATCTACTATATCACAAAACAACAGCAATTTGTTTTACTCATAACTAGAGTTCTACGAATCCAAATATAGTGATCCTGGACTTTCTGGAAAGCTTATCAAATTCTCTACAACTTTTTTATTAACCATTTTTACAGTACACGTCATTTTCAACTTGCAACTCATCAAACTCCAGAATCTGTCCGGAAACTATTCACTTTGCAATACAAAGTAACAATACTTCTACTTCAAGTAATCAGTCAAAATTTGATAACATAAAACGTATCAACAGTTTAAGCATACCAAATACCTTTAAGATAATATAATGGTGAAGCCCAAACTATTTATTTAAATGCCTTTATTATTTTATTTAGATATCTAGGTTAAATAATAAACATATACCAGATGTGTTTCAAACATTCTTAAAAATTTACAGTGCCTTACTAATGCTATCAAAGGACTACTGTAAAAGTTTCATGCCATTTTGCCAAGTAGAACATCCTATACAAAAATGGCAAGGAAGCAAGGCTTGAAATACCATAAATGGAAAACCTTATTGAAAAGTGTCAAGCAACAGATTTCCTATTTTTCTTAGCATCCATATGGTACTAGGATTACCTCCAACAAATTTCATGAATTTTGGATTCATAAATAATTTATAAAAATTCATGCAAGGATTAACTATTCATAAAAGAAAAATCTATAACTATAAATCTACACATGCACTAGTCCTCAAATTTTTACCAGAGCTCACATATGCTAAGACTAGCTTACCACACAAATTTCATAAATTTTGGAGCACAGGAACTCTAGATATAAAATAAACAAATTTGATTGCATTCAAAAGCACATTTCAAATCCCTATTTAAATCTCCAAAAATTTCTACTGTAAATGTCAAGAACATATTTTTCCTAAATACTACACTTCCTAAGGAACACTAACAAATTTATTTCACAATTTTTGGAGCTATCAAACTGAATATATAAAAATCACAAAAGAATTAAAAAACTGGATCAAATGAACTATCACACACTCTAACTGTCGCTGACCAGTGGGACCCGCTGGTCAGGGGACCCCACGAGTTAGTGACTCGAAACAGGGCAGCGGCGCTGCACAGCGCTGGCGTGGCCAGAGCTCGTCACCGGTGAGTCTACCGGCGATGACGTCTTCAAGACATGACCCCCACTACTTCCCGGACCTAGTGACCTACTTGACCGAGCCTATTGACGGAGCTAAGTACGGTGGCAGCATTCATGGCAGCACGGCGAAGCCGGACAATGGCGGTATGCCAGTGGGGGCTACGGTGGCTCGATCGAACGCTACGCCGAGCATCACCCAGCTGCGGCGGAGCTAGCTAGCGCCCTATCGCGGCCTGGGGTGGACGGTGGCAACGTGGCCACGGAGACGGGGCTAGCGGCGGAACTCCGGCGAGCTCGCATGCGTTGCAGTGGCTTACCACGCGCTACCAGCGGACACGGGAGGAGGTAGTAGGTTGCTGGGGAGCTAGTGGTGCTGCTGCGGTGAAGAATGGATGGCTCGTCGCGAGCTTGCGCATAGCTATGGCGACAGCGGAGGCGAGGAGATGCTCGGCTATTGCTGCGGGCGCTGCCAGTGACGAAGGAAGGCCAGGAAATGCGAAATGAGGGTGCGGACAGGAGTGGGCGGGTGCTGGCGTGATAATGCCGCGCTCCGGCGCGTCGTGGCCTACGCGGTCAGGGCAACGGCGACGCACGGCCACCGCGACCTCCACGCGGCGCGCGGTTCCTGCCGGTGTCGGCCACTGAAGATTTCGATTCAGTTCGTTCAGTCACGAAATGCTGAGCCTGACGACGAGTTTTGACGTTTAATTAACTACTAATCCGTGGCTCCAAGGTAAAAATTGTCTGAATAAGATTTGTAGAACCATGTACCAGCTACAACTTTTGTTCAAGAATCTAGTTCTAATTCACAACCGAGACGGAGTAAAATCATGCTCAAGGTCGGCTTGTCAGGCTGTCAGTGATCCAAGACTTAGCAAAATTTTGTTAAGTGTGGGAATCTTGGTTTTGCTGATTTTTGTGGGACCCATTCAAGCATGCTAGGAGCTAAATCAGTCAATGACCTAAAAATAAAAGTTGTTCCTTATGTCAAACACTACAACTTTGCTTTAGTGATCTCCTCCATGCAAGGTCTCTAACACCTAGTTCAAACTTGGTCAAACAAGCTACATTCAAATGATGATACATACTCAAACTATGACTTAATGACCTAATTAGCCCTAGCCATAAATACCAAAGTTGTTCATGATGATATTCTAAACATGTTTAAGCTATTTGCAAGGTCACACAATCATCTACATGTTTACACTCATGATCATATGCACATACACATGGAAACATGAAATAATAAGAATGTTGCATACGTTTCAATCAAATGTTTCAAGTGGTAAATGCTTGTTTATGAATGCTTGATGATCATGCTCATGTTATGCAAGTCAAGTTATGCAAGGCTAACACCCGAGGTGTTACAGCAAGTTGGACCATGATGGGGCCACTGTTGATGAAATATGGTCGGCAACCTACCGAGGGATATACCCATGGTAGTAGATGAATTGGTGGAGGTGCGTGAGATACAAACTAGATGGTGACACAGAACGTAGAGACAACGATTTAGACAGGTCTAGGTCACCAGCTTGATGTAATACCCTACGTCCTATGTCTTTGGAGGATTGTATTATGAGGTATTGGATGAAAATGAGGGGGTCCCTACCTGCCTTATATAGCTCGGGGATAGGGTTATAGGTCAGTTGAATCTAATCCTGATCGGTTACATGATAGGAATTACAAAGATTGTAGAATCTAGCATATCTGAACAGATTTTCTTGATTGCCAAGGATCTTCACATAGCCTTGTGAGGCACGCTGACCTACGCCATGCTTCACATGGCATAGTCTTGTGGGCTGGGCCTCCCCTAGTGGCTCGGCCCAGGTACATCCCTGTGGGCATTAGGGTCATACCCCCATGGCTAGTCCCTGAGCACCTTGTATTTGTTGAGCAACACCATGTCGAGCTTGTCCGAGCTATCCAATTTGTTGCTAATCACCAGGATCAGGCTTCCAACCAGTTTAACTGAGAACCGAGCTATTGAAACAAGCGTTCGAGCTATTGAACATGGCATCCGAGCTGTTGAAGTAGAAGCCCGAATAGTTTCAACTAGTCGTTGAACCCAAGCTCTCTCGAAGTTGAGGTTTGCCAAAAGGATGTAAGGAGCTCAAGCAAAATTTTTTGAAGTCTCCATCTTAGATGAAGTGTACCCACTTAGGTTCCAAACAACAAAGTTGGATGCTTAGCATCCCTGACTTAGTCAGCATGGAGGAACTTAGTCTCTCAAGAGTGAAGAGAGATGCTTAGCATCGATGCCTTAGGCAGAATTGACTCTTAGAGCCAAAACAGGGAGCTTGGACGATTATAGTCTGACTTAGTCGCTTTGTAGAAGACCAAGTCCAGAAATAAGCACATTCATCGCTAGGTGAAGTGTGCCCACTTAGTCCTCGAGCCTGGTGGTAGGTGAAGTAGTCACGTGGTGCTAGGGTCCAAAGTAGTAGTCCTCAGGTGCGAACCTAGCCCCTAGCTTAGCTGGAAACTAGGCCACAGCTTAGCTAAGAAAAGTAGCATAGAAATAAGTACAGTCATTGCTAGAAGATTATGAAGATATCTTGTAGCAGGGTCAGAAAAAAGAAAGTATCACGAAAAACTTTGTCAAAGTTGTGCTTAGCATTAAATTCCATTTCTTTGACCCATGTATGACACGGTTTGTCGTAGCGGCCCTGTAGCGTACGGAGATTGCGGGAGAGGATGTGATGAGGTGGCCATAGTTTCCCAAAAACCCTAGAAGGTGAAGGGTCAGGGGTTGAACCGTTATAAGAACGTTGTGGCCCAAGGGCACACTCCCCACCTTTCTCCGTCACTTCATCTTCTTCCTCGCTCCCACACCGCTGCACTTGGCAACCACTCCGCCATTAGAACAACCACAAGCATGAAGTCTCCTCTAGGCCATAGATCTATTGGATGGTGCCCAAAAGAAACTATGGTGGGTCGAGTAGGGCAACGCACGAGCTTAATCACGCTGAGGAGTGTGTGGAGTCCGTCAGCGATGAGGCGGCATTCAATCAGTTGGTGGTGCATGGTGTGCTGCCCGATAGGGTGATGGCGGGATAGTGTCCGACGATCGATGAGAGCTTTCCTACTCGTGGTGATGAATTAGTTGTTTTTGAAGATTACTTGTATCGTGGATTGGGCGTTCCGATACATCCATTCCTCTGTGGGCTGATTGACTATTACAGGATCAATCTTTGCAATCTCAGCCCAAATTCCATCCTTCATGTCTCCATCTTCATCCATTTGTATGAGGCCTATCTTGGCATTCTTCCCCATTTCAATCTCTTCTACCACTTCTTCTATCTGAAAGCCCAGGGGGATATGGATCTAGGATCATGGGCGACGCTTATTTGTAGGTTAGAGACGGGATGGTGGGTCAATACATCACCACCCCATTGAACATGAACATTAAATATTAGGCACAGTGATGGTTCTACATGCCACAGGTGGAGCCATATGTGGCATGCAACGTTGATCAGATCCCTGTGAGAAACTCCAAGTGGTCGGAGAGGCCTAATGCCAACAGAATGGAGCAAGTGATGGAGCTCTTGGCGCTGATAGACCAAAGATGGTTGGATGGGGTGATAGTAGCAACAAATTTCACTTTATGGCAGATCCAGCCCAGCAAGGATAGGGCACATCTCAGGTATGAATTCTAGGGGAGACCGTTGGGACCCGTGAGGTACCCAAGGAGATCGATTGGGAAGAAGCCAAGCGGCGGATCTCTATGATGTTTAACCTCATGGGATGTCTTAGGATCAACGACCAGGAAAGGCCCTTTAGTGTAGGGAGCCTCCCACCATGGGTAAGAGACTTCTTTTTGGTTTCACTTGTATCCTAATCTATTGCAATGTACTTGTTCGTGTTCCTAAAGATTCATGGTTAGGACCGATCGGTCTACTTCTTGGCAGTGCCATCGGCTAACTGGCCAAGGGGGGTTGATGCTCAGCCGAGCAGTCCCTAGCGTCGAGCTAGCTCAAAGGCTAGTGGGGACAGCTTGGATGACCTTGACGATGAAGGTGAAGATGAGCGGACATCGTATGTCTGCGAGAAGCTTCGAGGGGAAGTGGCCTGCTGGCGAGGAGCCATCCCTGAAGAGGAGAAAGATGGCAGGGTCGTCTCGTCATGAAGAGAGGCCAGTGAGCATTGGGGCTTCCACCTAGCCTCAAAGACGACAGATGGTGGTGTTGAGCTCATTAGACGATGATGGACTAGGGGCACCTCCTTCACCTAGGGTCATCATGCCTCCGCCAGTTGCACCGACTGGGGCGAAGACACATGAGAGGCGATGGATGTGGGAGGCCACTACAGCAATGCCCGACAGTACTCGAGCGACCCCAGCGGTGGCAGCTCGGGTGGCGCTAGTAGCGACAGCTCAGGCGGCCACTACAGTCCCTGAGATCACGTGGACGACTCTAGTGGCAGTTGCGTAGGCGGCCACTACAGTCCCCAGGACCACACGGGTGACTCCGAGCAACGTCAATGGGGACATCGGGCAGTTTAGGTGCTAGAGAGGAGGGTTCTAGGCGAGTGCGCCAGTTCCAAACCATGCGACAGGAGTCCCACTTGTAAGTCCCCTTTCTGATGTGTGATTTTTCTCTAGCATAGTGTTTTGTTTCTTGATGAATTGTTTGCTTGCCAAAGTGCGGAGTCAACTGAGGATCTGTAGCCTTCTGCTATTGATGGTGATCCAGGTGATGAGGGGTTGTGGAGTTCAGTGGTGGCGTCGGCTGATCCTGCCGGAGTAGGAGCAAGGGCCGTAGGGGATGCGCCAAGCAACGTGGCATGGGATCCACCCTCGGTTGCTGAGCAAGCAATGACACCGGCAGCGTCAACAGCAGAGGTAGGGATCGAATGACCTGTCCGAGCATAGCAGTGACCAAGGATGGCACCTCTGCAGGTGGCTGCTGTGGAAGTAGAAGAGATTGCATGGGAGCCCGCCCTGCCTCCCCAACTTCTCCACACAGTTATCCAGCGCAGTGAAGAGTTTGAGATGCTATAGGAGGGGGAGGTGATCACATAGATGAAAAGACTGAGAAAGAACCAGGCGGCAATGATCGGCCGCATTGAGGTAAGCCTGAAAAAGTCCTCTATTGTGTCCCTTAGAGATCATAGTCTTTTGATCCCTTGCTCTTTGCAAAATGTCATGAAGGTGTCTGAGCAACGCCGACGACAACTAGAGGTGATGCCCCGGAGCTGGAGGAGAATAAGAATATGCGGGCATCGGTGAATGACCTCTAGGCATGCCTACTCCAAGAGCGCCACCACAGAGAAGATTTGGAGGTGAAAGTCCTAGTGTTGGTGGAGGAGCATCGGCAGATGGAGGTAGAGGGCTGGTCGCCGGCCGAGCAGCTTAGCTGTAGTACTGACCAATAGAAAGGTAAGCCTTTGGATCCTATTTTATTAATGCTTAGCATTGCAAGATGTCAGGCTGTGATGTGCAGCACTAGAGATGGAGCTTGGCCTTTCCTGGGAGGTGTAACATCTCTGATGTTAAAAAGTAATTAAGAAGGTGATCATGTCATCATTATGCATAATCATCATGAATCAACTCATGAATGCATTTCATGTTTATATTATAGTATGCAAATGTTATTTTATGGTGTGTTTTATATATTACATGAAATAATGTTAATAATAATGATTAGGAAACTTTGTGAATCTTGATGTGGGAATCTTTTAAACAAGTCAAATCTTGTTGCAATGCTTGGTGTAGACCTTGTTTTATGATATGTGTTGACTTGTATGGATGAATCAATTTCAAAACATTTGTGTTTAATTGGATTTCTGAAAACCCGAATTTCCAGCATTTAAGTTTACCCTGGGTAACCCAATTCAAAATCTAAGCACATTTTGGGGTGGAGTCTAAAAGCAAAAGTGTAGAGTTTGTCATGTTGTACAAAGTTGGTGTTTGGAGTTTTCAAAGTTGTTTTATAAAATTTGAAGTAATTTGAAAAGGCATAAATTCTCAAAGTGTCCCCTTTTTTATTTCAAACTTGCATTTCAAAATGTAGACCGAATTTGGGTATGGTTATAAAAGCAAAGTTGTAGAACTTTGAATTTGGAACAACTTTTATTTTTGGAGATTTTTGAGTTGCCACATAAATTTGGGAGTAAATTGGGATTCAAAGCGAGTGGCAATTCTGTAAATTCTGTGAACAGTAACCGCGGGAGCCACCTCACCGTCGGTGATCTTCGATCGTCTTCCAGTCATCGCCGTGGCTGCCTTCGGCTCCGTGCTGGCTTGGAGAAGCTGCTACGTGTCGTCTTCGTGTCCGTGGTCGAGCTTTAAAGCCAAGCGACGGTGCTGCCTCTGCTTTTCTTGTTCTTCCTCGCAGCGCCGCCATCGGTCATCCTCTGCTCGCCGGCAGGATTGGCCTCACCCGAGCAGTCTCAAGTCAATTCTTTTTCCTAGAGCCTTGCTTGATTCTTGCGATGCTTCCTACCCGTTTGCCCTACTGCTACTGGTTTGTATCGCTTAAGCGCTCGAATTTCGCCGCGGCTGAGTCGCCATGGTCGCCGAGGTCACCTCGCCGTGGTCAGCCATATGTGAGGCATACCCTCCCTTGTCTCATCTATTTTGAGCTCCTTATGCCTCCCTGATGCTCATAAGGTTACTGGTTGATCGTTTCATCCTCTAGGTACACCAACGCCGTCGCGCCACCGGTCCGAGCCGCCATGGCCGTCGTCATCGCCTGCGCCGAGCTCCATCACGTCATCACTTCTATCAGTTGATCAATCATGTCGGGGTGAGCGTTCTTGATCTCCTACAAACATTATTTTCACCTTTCTGAGGCTGCTGTAGCCATTCCACCGCCGCTGTTCACGCTGCGACCAGCCACTCCGCCGCCAAGCCATGGGCTCGCGTGGCCAGGCCGTCACGGGCCGCTACCGGCCGAGCTGCGGCCACCCTCAGGCTCGCCTCGCCACCCCGTTGCTCGACCACCCCTCCAATTGGCACCAGCGAGTCTTCACCGGCCGGAAATTGAGCTTCTCTGGCGTCCTCTGTTCTTCAAATCGCGACCAGGGACTTTGGCTTTGAATTCGAGAATTGTGAGGGGCTTTTCTGTGAACCGCAGACTCATGTGAATAGTGCCTTTTGGACCTGTTTGCTTTGAAATTTGCTGAACTTTGATAATTCGTACAAAACCATAGAAAAATCGTAAAATAACAAATGAGGACTTTTTGGAATCCTTGTGAAATTTCATATGTAATAGATCTATAATATGTCATGTTTTAGTTGAAAGTTTTAGCTGTAAAAATGGATTTGTGAAGTTAGGGTTTTAATGCTAGTTGTATTTGTCCTTTTTCATAACTACAGATGTAGGGCTCCAAATGAAGTGAAATTTTTATGGCATGCTACTCATGTGATGTTTGATATGTGACAAAAATTTCATGGTCATTGGCTGTTGTATTAGTGAGTTAATAATTATTTTCTTACAATTGTCATTTTAGGACTGTTTGGATTACATCATGATGATGATGTTTTTCGGGAAACTTGTTAATAACAAAGTTGTAGATAATTCATGTATCCAGCTGCTGTTGAAATTTGGTGGTATTTGACCTTGGGTTTGTGAGTTATGCCTATTTAAATTTGGGTTTTAGAAATGACTGCTCTCTGTCAATTGTGGACCAGTTTCTGTAAATGGGTATATTTGACTTAGTTAACTTGAGAATCATGCTAAGATGATTAAAGATGAGTTGTAGAAAATTTCATAAGCTTTCCAGAATGTCTTGTTTCATGGCTATTGGGTTTGTATAACTCTAGTTATGATCCAAACATGAACCTGTTGTTTCTAGTCCAGAAATAGACATATGCTAGTTATGGTTGTTTACTCCATGTTTTGCTAAGTGTGGCTTATGCCCTTGTTGATGGTCAAGTTATGATACTTGTGACCTTGTTAAACTTGCGTCATGCTTGATGTGCTTGCTCTCTATAGTTAGTTGTATTCAAGTTAGTTAATCTTTTATGCTTTCACCAATGCACCTCCATGCATCATGTCATACAATCCATCATGCTAAAGCATGCATTATTTATTTATGTGTAGTGCATACATGAGTGAGAAGGTTCGCGTTGACTAATCTTCGGATGAGTGTCATCATTCAATGGTGCTCGTGTCGATCAAGTGTTGGAGAAGGTTCATCCATCAATGGTGATGCTGTCAAGTCTAACTCCATAATCTCTCTGTGGAACTAACCTTTTCTGTCGACCAAGGCAAGCCTCAGTTTATGCATTAAACCATTACCTTGTTTACTTTGAAAAGTTTATCACCTATGTTACCTGTTGCATTAAGTTGATTATTTCAAATGTTACCTACTTGATGCATTGCCTACCTTGTTAATTGTTTACCATCCTTGAAGATGATTTCATTTACAAAGGCGTAGAATGCTTTATGGTAGGCTTTCAAAGTAAAAGTTTTGGTACAATCAAAGATGGCATACTGGCCCAAGAAAGAAAGAAAATATAATGAACTAGAGACTACTCGGGTGACTTATCTTGAATTTTGGGTAATGTTGCCGACTACGTCGCTTAAAGGCCACTCATTGTGGATCTTCTGAACGAGACACTTTGTAGTACTGGTCACATACTCTGGTAAGCCTACTTCGGCTAATCCGATACTAAGGCGAATGCCCACGCACTGGGAGTGGAGAGATGGCGGGAGTAGCATGTACCCTCGTGGCTGGAATGTGGCCGGATTTGAGGTGTGCTGTGCTCTCGGGTGGCGTGGAGATGGCTTAGTATAGGAGGATCTAGTAGCGAGGTTGATATATGCAAGATTAAGTTCTACATATGTCGTGTGATAAGGAATCCCCAGCTGGGACTTGAATCAATTCGAATTGCCGGTGCTCCGCGGATATGGAGACTCGATTCATTACAGAAGCAATGTAGGACTGGTGAATTACTAAAATATGAGAAAAGAATGGAATGAGAAGGATTGGAATATGGGAAAGGTACACTTAGTTCAAGATAATGAACTAAGAAGACTTAGGGGTAAAAACTTGAAAATAGGATCAAGAATAGTAAGCTTTTGGCAAAGAACTTTTGAATCTTGCTACATCCTTACCTTGCCTCAACACCTGCATCTCTAAATTCTTTCACCCCCTTTTACGTCGGGTCAGTCTTGTTGAGTACTTTTGTACTCAGGGTTTGTTAACCCTTGTTGCAGGTGAGCCTCATGAGCAGGTCTGTTTTGGACCTTGCTGCATGACCATTGTTCAGGTCGATGACGATAAATGAATGTGTGATCCTTGGGCAGGATACATATTTTGTGTGTTATGTTTATGTTAGTTATGCCACTCCACTACTACTATGGGTTGTAATAATTATCGAACTTAGTTTGTAAGGTTTGAAACAATTAGTTTGTAAACTATGTTATCGTAAGACTTCCGCTAATTTACTCTGATGTATATATTTGAATAAATGTTGTAATACTGCAATGACTCTGTAATGGGATCCTGCTCGGAAATCGTGGATGATTCGGGGTTCCCCAAGGACACCTGACAGACTTCTTAAGTTACCAGGAACATATGCATAGTCGTCAAAGGTCGTTGGACACTAACAAGTGCATGTGGGTCCTATAATTTAGAAGGTTCTGCCACAGAATGGTATTAGAGCGATCATTACAAAGTCTTTGTTGTATTGGTTTATAAAAACTTCAAAATGATTTGGGATGACTAAATTTAACTTGTTAATTTAGTCCAAATTGCTTCTGACTTATCTTATTGCTTTCTCTCCATTCCTTATTTGATTAAAAAGGCTTTGTGTGGTGGAGTAGTAATCTTATTATGCCCTATATAATAACAACTATTGTTTATGTACCTTAGGAGCTTTGATGTTTAGTAACGTAAGAATCGTTCATGCATCATGTCATTAATGAAACACTGCACATATCCCAGTTATAATCATTCATATGAAGTTGAAATATAATGATGTTTGAAACTTCCTCCTTCCATTTAGGGAATGGCTATTACTTATTATAGCTATTTTTGTCCCAATAAATCTGGTCATGTACCAGGCTTTGCCAGTAAAGCACTCTTTGCTTATTTTTGCTCATAAGTTCTACCTCATTTGGAACTTTTGATGCACTTTAATTTTTCCCCATCTACTAAATGTTGAAACTTGGGACTAATCCTTGAATTCTCAAACCTATGCATGTGTCATGTCTTGGTCTCTCCTAATGCAACACATGCTAGTTCCTTGATCTTGCTAGCTTGACAAGTGTTACTTGTGAGTTACTTTAGTTGTGCCCTATGGTGGTGCCATGATCCATGATTTACGGTGCCACGTCGAAACCTAGGGTCTCCTGTGGACTGCAGCCATAAGGAAATACCGTTGGGCGCTCGCTAGTATCGAGGTCTGTGGTCATGATCCATTATAGCTCCGTAATTAATGTGATTCACTCATCTTGGAACTCTCATTTGGAATTCATGCTCCATCATTCCATTGAAGTTACTAAATCCTTTGTCCCTTACAACTGTCATTTGATCTCGTTTACAATTTCAAGTCAACTCTTGTTGCTTTATGAACAACTTGAAAGTTAATGTGTTTGACACATTTCCTTTTTCCATTAATTACCCTTGGACTTTAAATCTCGGGACGAGATTTCTTTAAGGGGGAAGGATTGTAACATCCCCGATGTTAAAAAGTAATTAAGAAGGTGATCATGTCATCATTATGCATAATCATCATGCATCAACTCATGAATGCATTTCATGTTTATATTATAGTATGCAAATGTTATTTTATGGAGTGTTTTATATATTACCTGAAATAATGTTAATAATAATGATTAGGAAACTTTGTGAAACTTTGTGAATCTTGATGTGGGAATCTTTTAAACAAGTCAAATCTTGTTGCAATGCTTGGTGTGGACCTTGTTTTATGATATGTATTGACTTGTATGGATGAATCAATTTCAAAACATTTGTGTTTAATTGGATTTCCGAAAACCCAAATTTCCAGCATTTAAGTTTACCCTGGGTAACCCAATTCAAAATCTAAGCACATTTTGGGGTGGAGTCTAAAAGCAAAAGTGTAGAGTTTGTCATGGTGTACAAAGTTGGTGTTTGGAGTTTTCAAAGTTGTTTTATAAAATTTGAAGTAATTTGAAAAGGCGTAAATTCTCAAAAGTGTCCCCTTTTTTATTTCAAACTTGCATTTCAAAATGTAGACCGAATTTGGGTATGGTTATAAAAGAAAAGTTGTAGAACTTTGAATTTGGAACAACTTTTATTTTTGGAGATTTTTGAGTTGCCAAATAAATTTGGGAGTAAATTGGGATTCAAAGCGAGTGGCAATTCTGTAAATTCGGTGAACAGTAACCGCAGAAGGCAACTCGCCGTCGGTGATCTTCGATCGTCTTCCGGTCGTCGCCGTGGCTGCCTTCGGCTCCGTGCTGGCTTGGAGAAGCTACTACGTGTCATCTTCGTGTCCATGGTCGAGCTTTAAAGCCAAGCGCCGACGCTGCCTCTGCTTTTCTTGTTCTTCCTCGCAGCGCCGCCATCGGTCATCCTCTGCTCGCCGGCAGGATTGGCCTCACCCGAGCAGTCTCAAGTCAATTCTTTTTCCCAGAGCCTTGCTTGATTCTTGCGATGCTTCCTACCCGTTTGCCCTACTGCTACCGGTTTGTATCGCCTAAGCGCTCGAATTTCGCCACGGCTGAGTCGTCATGGTCGCCGAGGTCACCTCGCCGTGGTCAGCCATATGTGTGGCATATCCCTCCCTTGTCTTGTCTGTTTTGAGCTCCTTATGCCTCCCTGATGCTCATAAGGTTACTGGTTGATCGTTTCATCCTCTAGGTACACCAACGCCGTCGCGCCACCGGTCCGAGCCGCCATTGCCGTCGTCATCGCCTGCGCCGAGCTCCATCACGTCATCACTTCTATCGGTTGATCAATCATGTCGTGGTGAGCGTTCTTGATCTCCTACAAACATTATTTTCACCTTTCTGAGGCTGCTGTAGCCATTCCACCGCCGCCGTTCACGCTGCGACCAGCCACTCCGCTGCCGAGCCGCGGGCTTGTGTGGCCAGGCCGTCACAGGCCGCTACCGGCCGAGCTACGGCCACCCTCAGGCTCGCCTCGCCACCCCGTCGTTCGACCACCCCTCTAATTGGCACCAGCGAGTCTTCACCGGCCGGAAATCGAGCTTCTCCGGCGTCCTCTGTTCTTCAAATCGCGACCAGGGACTTTGGCTTCGAATTCGAGAATTGTGAGGGGCTTTTCTGTGAACCGCAGACTCATGTGAATAGTGCCTTTTAGACCTGTTTGCTTTGAAATTTGCTGAACTTTGATAATTCGTACAAAACCATAGAAAAATCGTAAAATAACAAATGGGGACTTTTTGGAATCCTTGTGAAATTTCCTATGTAATAGATCTATAATATGTCATGTTTTAGTTGAAAGTTTTAGCTGTAAAAATGGATTTGTGAAGTTAGGGTTTTAATGCTAGTTGTATTTGTCCTTTTTCATAACTACAGATGTAGGGCTCCAAATGAAGTAAAATTTTTATGGCATGCTACTCATGTGATGTTTGATATGTGATAAAAATTTCATGGTCATTGGTTGTTATATTAGTGAGTTAATAATTATTTTCTTGCAATTGTCATTTTGGGACTGTTTGGATTACATCAGGATGATGATGTTTTTTGGGAAACTTGTAAATAACAAAGTTGTAGATAATTCATGTATCTAGCTGCTGTTAAAATTTAGTGGTATTTGACCTTGTGGTTTGTGAGTTATGCCTATTTAAATTTGGGTTTTAGAAATGGCTGCTCTCTGTCAATTGTGGACCAGTTTCTGTAAATGGGTATATTTGACTTAGTTAACTTGAGAATCATGCTAAGATAATTAAAGATGAGTTGTAGAAAATTTCATAAGCTTTCCAGAATGTCTTGTTTCATGGCTATTGGGTTTGTATAACTCTAGTTATGATCCAAACATGAACCTGTTGTTTCCAGTCTAGAAATAGACATATGCTAGTTATGGTTGTTTACTCCATGTGTTGCTAAGTGTGGCTTATGCCCTTGTTGATGGTCAAGTTATGATACTTGTGACCTTGTTAAACTTGCGTCATGCTTGATGTGCTTGCTCTCTATAGTTAGTTGTATTCAAGTTAGTTAATCTTTTATGCTTTCACCAATGCACCTCCATGCATCATGTCATACAATCCATCATGCTAAAGCATGCATTATTTATTTACGTGTAGTGCATACGTGAGTGAGAAGGTTCGCGTTGACTAATCTTTGGATGAGTGTCATCATTCAATGGTGCTCATGTTGATCAAGTGTTGGAGAAGGTTCATCCATCAATGGTGATGCTATCAAGTCTAACTCCATAATCTCTCTGTGGAACTAACCTTTTCTGTCGACCAAGGCAAGCCCCGGTTTATGCATTAAACCATTACCTTGTTTACTTTGAAAAGTTTATCACCTATGTTACCTATTGCATTAAGTTGATTATTTCAAATGTTACCTACTTGATGCATTGCCTACCTTGTTAATTGTTTACCATCCTTGAAGATTATTTCATTTACAAAGGCGTAGAATGCTTAGTATGCTTTATGGTAGGCTTTCAAAGTAAAAGTTTCGGTACAATCAAAGATGGCATACTGGCCAAAGAAAGAAAGAAAATATAATGAACTAGAGACTACTCGGGTGACTTATCTTGAATTTTGGGTAATGTTGCCGACTATGTCGCTTAAAGGCCACTCATTGTGGATCTTCTGAACGAGACACTTTGTAGTACTGGTCACATACTCTGGTAAGCCTACTTTGGCTAATCTGATACTAAGGCGAATACCCACGCACTGGGAGTGGAGAGATGGCGGGAGTAGCGTGTACCCTCGTGGCTAGAATGTGGCCGGATTTGAGGTGTGCTGTGCTCTCGGGTGGCATGGAGACGGCTTAGTATAGGAGGATCCGGTAGCGAGGTTGATATATGCAAGATTAAGTTCTACATATGTCGTGTGATAAGGAATCCCCAGCTGGGACTTGAATCAATTCGAATTGTCGGTGCTCCGCGGATATGGAGACTCGATTCATTACAGAAGCAATGTAGGACTGGTGAATTACTAAAATATGAGAAAAGAATGGAATGAGAAGGATTGGAATATGGGAAAGGTACACTTAGTTCAAGATAATGAACTAAGAAGACTTAGGGGTAAAAACTTGAAAATAGGATCAAGAATAGTAAGCTTTTGGCAAAGAACTTTTTAATCTTGCTACATCCTTACCTTGCCCCAACACCTGCATCTCTAAAGTCTTTCACCCCCTTTTACATCGGGTCAGTCTTGTTGAGTACTTTTGTACTTAGGGGTTGTTAACCCTTGTTGCAGGTGAGCCTCATGAGCAGGTCTGTTTTGGACCTTGCTGCATGACCATTGTTCAGGTCGATGACGATAAATGAATGTGTGATCCTTGGGCAGGATACTTATTTTGTGTGTTATGTTTATGTTAGTTATGCCACTCCACTACTACTATGGTTTGTAATAATTATCGAACTTAGTTTGTAAGGTTTGAAACAACTAGTTTGTAAACTATGTTATCGTAAGACTTCCGCTAATTTACTCTGATGTATATATTTGAATAAATGTTGTAATACTGCAATGACTCTATAATGGGATCCTGCTCGGAAATCGTGGATGATTCAGGGTTCCCCGAGGACACCCGACAGACTTCTTAAGTTACCAGGAACATATGCATAGTCGTCAAAGGTCGTTGGACACTGACAAGTGCTTGTGGGTCCTATAATTTAGAAGGTTCTGCCATAGGAGGCCATTGTGCAACTAACTACGGGCAAGGAGGAGGCATAGGAGAAGGCCGAGAGGGTCACTAAAGATCTTCAACATGAGTGCTTTCCACGTTAGCCAAGGATCTTCATGTAGCCTTACGAGGCACGCCAACCTACTCTGTGCTTCACACAACATAGTCTTGTGGACTAGGCCTCCCCTAGCGGCTTGGCCTAGGTACAACCCTATGGGTATCGGGGGTCATACCCCCACAGCTGCCTCTATTAGGCCCTCAGACATGTCCTCGGCGGATGACAAGCGAGACCATGATGTTATAGGAGACCCGCTCCTATCATGGGACACCGGGAGCGGATCTAGTGATGATGAGCTCCACCACGACGGTGACACCAATGATGGCAAGGTGGATCGCACCAGGTGCGGCGGTGGCGAGCGAACCACTAGTGCCGGTGGCATCAACATCATCATTTTGGGCGACAGGGAGACCAATGCCAACTTAGGGGACGACGTGGGGGACCAGGATGGTGCCTGCAATGATGGCGAGCTAGACCGCACTGGGAACGGCGGTTGCGAGTGAACCACCGGTGTCGGTGGTGTAAACGTCGTCATCGTGGATGATTGGGAGACAAATGGTAGCCTAGGAGATGTCGTGCAGACGCGTGATGGGTACCAGTAGTCAAGAATGGTATGAACAGGCATCAAAGCGGGGTGCACTAGCGCATGGAGGAAGCGTGGACTAAAGCCCGACCACAATTCCTCGAGGAGGACCTAGAGCGCTTTTTAGGGATGGCCTTCATGGGAACTGATGGAGAGGCAAAGGTGGGGACTTTGCGAGGCAGTGCGAGGCCAGTGCATTTGGCAATGCAAGGGGGGAGTGAGGCTTGGCTTTGTTCACATAGGGATGCTAGGGCTAGAAAAGGCTTCTAACGTGACCACATGATGTTCATCATTACTAGTACTATCTGAGTAGCGAATATTTTAGATGGTCGAACCTTGTGTCATCTGGTGAAGTATACAGTGCAGTCATTCCAAGCAGTCGCAGGTGCAAAGCTGATGAGGGGCAGAAACTAGCTAGAGATGGCTACATGGTTTCATAGGTTCTAATCGTCTGCACACCCTCGGCTATGTTTGAAGCTACCGTAGACGGTGCAGCTTCTGTTTGTTGCACATCTGATCAGGCAAAATTTCTACTCATAGCTAAGTACAGAAGTTACATGTCTAGCCTGTTCAAATTTATGCTGCTCGCACTATCTCGTGAGCATACGGTTTACAAGAAATAGGTAAACGTCATTTCATCTAATATCATAGAGGGACGTGGTTGGGGGAAAAGTTGTGAGGGAGAAGGTTGGGAAAATGCAAATGGGTGAGGGAAGGGGGAGCCAGAAGGTAGGCGATTGATGCAATGCTATCGGATGAGGGAAGGGGATGAGAGTGAAGCGAATGCGGCAGGAATGCTAGACACAAGAAGTGAATCAAGAGAAAGAGCTCTTGACCACCATGACATGCTTGACACCTAAATGCCTGGTGTGATTGTGATAGGTCTTTTCTATACTTATTTCACTCTAATCCAAGTGGTCAGAACAGTCGAGGGGCAGACTGATTGCTACTCCATACAACACTTTATTCTGTCCTACAAGATCAAATACTCAGTGGGCGGACTTTCTTGCATTCACAATAAAAGTCAATAGCTATGGCTCCTCCGTTCTGCATTAGATCGAGGCGAGACTTGTTTAGATGAACTCCTCACTCCATGGTTGTTTCAAGGTCAACAAATTTTAAATTTTATCGAAGACACTAGTTGGACTCAATAGAGATCAAGGGCACTCATGAATCTTTAGCATATTATAGATCAGATCAAAGACAACTAGAAAGAAATCTATAGTGAAAAGCAATCAACACGGGCTACAAACTAGCTACAAAATAACCAAAGGACCTGAGCTAGACCACGCTCAACAGAGTTTAACCCACCTAATACAAAGTTCAACAAAAGTTAACACCAACACGCAAATAAGAGTTCACATATTTGCAAGGGCGTCCCACAGCTCAAACCTATTGATGACTACTAATACTACTGATACGTCCCATAGATAGGGTTGAGGCTGGCATGTAGGATCAGCTCCACATCCGCCTTCGCTAAGACGGCGTTGGCAACCGTCTCGAACTCTCGACTAGAACGATGATGTCATCGTCCTTCAATCCCAGTGGAAAACCCTACTCCGCCACTAGGACATTCACCGCTATGCCAATCTGAAGCTGGGCAGCAACCAGCGTACTGGTAGCCCCCTAACAAATGGCTTCAGTCACTATTGCTCGAAGGCAGACCGACAGAGCTCGGAGGTGCTCCTCTGCGACAACCGGATTGTCCACTGTTTCCACGGGGAAGGCCGCGTCACAAGCGGCTTGTGCGCATAGCTGCACGGTCTAGACCTTCATTGTCAGTTCCATAAGAAGATTCATCATATTATGGGCCTGCTCCTTGACCATCACCCAATCCGCTTGCACCTGGGAGGCCTCATTCTTGGAAACTTGAAGTGCGTCGCGCACGGCATCCAGCTCACCGTGCAGCATCTTGGCATTCAGCCTAGAGGATGACAACAACGCTTATACCTTATGGTAATACTTCAATAATTGACGGCAGTCTGCGTCGTCTGAGTATTTGTGCTCTTCTGATGATTTGTCCACTTCAAAACCAGAGGGTTGTGTGGGGACACATGGGCTCGGCAGCGGTGAGTGGTGACGGGATGACTCTGTGACAACACCAGGGGGAAACCCCACCACGGGGGATGGCGCCATCATAGAGAAAGTGCTGCACAATGCAAGGCAAGTTCAAGCCCATATAGGATAAAGGGGAGAGCGATCGGAATGAGAATGCAAACAACTTATATCAAACTAACCGGCGCAGTATGGCATAGAATCGTGGGTGGCTGCCCCCATCGGTGGATGCCTCATGGGGACACTTTCTGAGCATGACTGCGGATGAAGAACTGGGCTCCAGGGCCAACGAGGCTTAGGGCGCCATCACACCCACGTTCACATATTGAGAAAGTAAGCACATTCCAAATACTAGTTAAATTAAACAACATGAACACATACTAACTAGTGTGAGCATTGCTCGCATATTCTAGTTAAATGAAGATAAACAACATGAACAACGGTACGGTGATGATCCACCTTTGAAGGGGGAACCGGTGGTGGGTTAGAGACTATGCCGATGAGAGGTCCGTCTGTTGGAGGAGGATTGCTGGTATGGAAGGCATCCAGGGCTCCCTGTTGCCACGATCCTGCTTAGACACTCTAATAGCTATCATCATCAGATCATCTACATCCTCCAAGTGGATGGGGATGCTCGACTTGATTGTAGGGTACATCGTGCCCTAGAACTTCCACTGGGGGTGGCCCCTCATCTTTAAGGGGAGGACCTAATGGCTGAAGAAGTTACAGATCACCCTCAACATCGTCAGTCCCTGGTCCTTTAGATCCTCGATAGCATCCAGCAATAAGCACAATTGCTGTGGTTCCGATAGGGTTGGCGGCCTCGACCATGATTCTGGCTTGTTAGGACGTAGTCGATCATGAGAGAAAGTCGGCAGCGGCTGCTACTCATTGTTGTGGACATAGAGCCACCTATGCTCCCAATCCAGGTCTATGGCACAGTCATGGTCAAGGCTCAGGTAGTGCTCCTCGAATTTGGGATGAACTTCGATCGAGGCACCCCGCATCAAACAACGATAGTGCTAAGAGGATGTTGACGGAACCACCTAGAAAAGAAACCACCATAGATCATACTGGGGAGGTATTCCTAGGAAGCTCTCGCATAGTATGATGAAGACCGAGAGGTGGAAGATCCCCTCTAGGGTTAAGTCATGGAGGCGAAGCCCATAGTAATAGAGCAGCCACCTCAATAAGGGGTGCGCCGCAACTCGAACCCAAGAAGGTGGAAAGGGACGAAAGAGATGACGTCATTTTCCTTCGGCCTTGCCTCCACTTCGCTTCTCACCAAGACTCTCCACCTGAGCTCCTCGGTGGCCTTCGGGATCACCCCCCTCTCTCTCAACTGGTTGAACTCAGCCTGGTCGATAGACAACCTCATCTACTCTGCCATGGTCCTGGCAGGAGGTGTCGGTGGCACAGTAGGGTAGAAGGCAAAAGCTTTGGGATGAATTAGGAGCTCTAGAGAGAGAAGGCAGTAGGGATAACCTTCCCTCTCGTGCCCTTGTCTCTGCTACTATAGTTTGGGTGCCGTCGACCACCCCACGACCGAGACGTTTATGCGGGTAGGCTGTGGGGCTTCACCCCTTCCCATCAATACGATGGGCCGGGAGGCAACTTCCCTTGCTGTAATAGGCTGCTGATGCCACCCACGCGCATGCGCCTATGCAGGAATGTACGAGCACATTGTCCGGGTAGTTAAGATTTCAGACAGCTGGACCTTGTGTGATCCTATGAAGTAGACAGTGTGGTCTAATCCAAGCATCATGATAGTCGAGGGGTAGACTAAGGACTTGCTTCAATTTCTCTTGGTTTGCATAGGCACGCATCAGATTATAAAAATGGAATTCTAAATAAAATTATCTTTGATGCATGGTTCTTGCAAATTCAACAAATCTTATCAAATACACAAAAATAAGATGAGTTGGATTCAACACAGATCAAAACCACTCATGACTACTACTACCACCGATACAAATGTTGTGACCAAGTGCACTTCGTTGGCAATAGTTTTACTCACAGCTCTATACTATATAGTGTCCGATGAGATCAAATTGGCCACATTTGGACTTTCTTGCGAGTGTAGTAAAATATGAACAACTATCTGGCTGATCTATTTCAGTGGCTCGTTTCTCGACATGTATTTCTCGAAAGGCGTGCTCCTTAAAGATCCTGGAGATGTGGCCTCGCCTTACCTCCTGCTATCGGTTGGCATCTGCTGGAATTCAGGTCCATCAGCCATGCGCGTCCCCTGCTATAAAAATAGAGGAAAAACAGTGGAGTCAGTACAATTGCCTTGTAACCTTGTGAACTCACCTTTCCTGCTCGCCGCCTCCTCCATAGGACCTCGTTCTTCAAGCTTGAACCATGTTGGTGGAGAAGCGTCCAAGGGAGGATATAATGGTGTTGGACCTGGACATAACTAGGTAGGCTCTCCACGCAGAGAACCGAGAGGTAGAGCGGCTATGGTCATTCCTCTTCGCTGTGGAGACGGCACTCGCCACAGACGATAGGGAGATGGCCACGGCGGAAGCCGCAGCGGGTTAAGCGCAGGCACAGCTCACTGGTAAGGCATTGTCATTACCGTATCTTCTTCTTTTGTGTGGCACCATGCCTTATTAATTGGTATGGTTTTCTTGTTCCTACTCTTTTTGCTATCATGGAGCAGCTGAATGCCGTGTCCGTGCTGCCGACGGGGACAAACTTCCTTGAGCGCATCCATGCTCTACCGACGCGGATCCAAGAGGTATTGATGCATAGCCTTTGCCATGGGGCTGTGTTAGCCCTAGCCACCACCCACCTTCATTCGGATGTAGACTTGCATGAGATGGAGCTAGGCCTCTCGCCAGACCTACCGGTCGAAAGGGCTTCATAGGATTTTTTCCTATAGGATTTGGATCCTTCGAAATTCCTATTTCTCCTCCATTCCAAAGGAGCCTTAACTTTTTGAGTTTCTTTTGTCAATTTCTTGGGATTCCATTTTGTAGTGTTCATGGGCCCTAAACAGACTGGGAGATCTGCCCATGCCAAAATTTGATTTTTGGCGAAAATTTTGCATCGCGCCGAGCAGTGCCACCAACACGCACTGAAAATTAGATGTCTCTCGTTTGCCCTCCGCGTGGAAATTAGGTTTACCATGCCATCGATTTTAGACCAGGGCATTTGTGGTACTGTGATGGCCACATAAAAGCGCAAGGAGTCGCTGTCTCTGCCTCCATCTCCATCGGCCAGCTGCTATCGTCTCTCCTGCCGCTCCAAATCCTAGCCCCATGGCCTTCCTCTCCACTCTCCAGCCACCCCCTCTACCACCCCTCTCTAGACCCCAGGTACCATCAGCACAGCAACTCGCCTCATCAATCTGTACTCTCCAGCCACACCCTCTCTCATAGCTTACCGAACCCTAGCCAGAGCCAGACCCCCTTAGATTCATCGACAGTAGGTTAGCTGATGGTGGAAGGACCTCCTCGATGATGTTGGATCCCCTACTTTGGCACCTATCACAACCAGCCAGATCCAAACCCTAGCCAAAGCCGGATCTAGTACCCCTTCGTCAACGCCGGCCACACCAGTTCTGCGACCACAAAGACAAGATAGTTGTGCCAATGATGAAGCATTGCCAGGGTACATGGAGGAAGAGGTACCCAAATTCCTTTTATGATGTGTGCTATATTGTAGTGGTTCAACCTAGATATGTAGATAGTGATAGGGTTGCATATTTCCTATAGTGAGTGTAGCTGACATGTGCTTTATTGGATTAATGACTTCCGTATAAGTTGTAGTTACTAGTTAGACTCTTATTTGCATACTCTTGCTCTGTTGTGTTGACATTCGCTAGAAGCTTTAGTTAATAAATACCTTTGTAATCTAGATGAATAGCCACTAAATGCTTTTGAAAGAGAGCGGGAATCACAAGTCACAAAGAATCATAAGAAGATTGAAGAACCAGGGGTGGTTGTTGAGGGATTTGGTGATATGGATGAAACATATTTAGATTTACAGGAAGAGCCAATGGCCCTTGCAGTTGAGGTGTTTGTTCTACCTTGTATTGAGTTTGGGCAGGAGGGACCCGGGCGGGGGGGGGGGGTGTAGATAGCAATGCAATGCTTTGCTGTCTGGATAGCAACACAATTTGTACATGCTTCTTGCTTAAATTTGTTTCTCCAATTTCAGTGTCTGGTTCGAAGAAGCCGCAGAGAAGGCTCCACCCATAGGACAAAAGGCAGCGCTGATATCAGTCCTAGAGGAAGGCAATCCAAGAGAGTGAAGTCAACATGACCTGGAGAGTTGACTCATGGATCTAAGAAGAACAAGAAAAACTGTGCAAAGGCAAAGTGCCACTAGGCTATAGGATCTTGCTCCTATGCTGTATAGATGCAATCATTTGTAAGTGATGGTTGTGTTTTATTATTACTCTAGCCTTTGTATAAATAGAAATTGATGTGCACTGTTAATAGAAGCAATAGTGGTAGGAGCCTAAGGCCCCCTTTGGAACACAGGATCGAAAAAATGTAGGAACACAAAAAATATAGGAATATGATTGGAATGCATGTGAAAAAATAGAGGAATTTTGTTAGAAAGGTGTTTAGTTTTGTATAGGAAAAACATAGGAAACCAATACAATGAGGTTTCACTAGATGTTTTTTCCTTTGTTTTTCCATTGAAAGTTGAAGGATAGGAAACTTTCCTATGGTTTTCTTTCCCCTATTTCTTCCTGTGAACCCAAGGCCTCTACGGTGCTGATTTTATAGGATTACTGATTCCTACATTTTTTCTTTGGAAATCCAATGAACCAAAGGGGCCCTAAATTGGCATCATCATTTAATTTTGATGTTGCAATACCTATGCATTGTGCTTATGGAATCCGTATCTGTAACTTATTGTTTACTGCTTGAATTTCGAGTATGTAATCCATATCAGTACCTGTGCATTCTGCTTATGTAGAGGGTGTTTGGTTGAGGGCCACCGGCTGCCATGGCACAAACTGTGGCTCACCACGTGAATCGGAGCAGTTGTTTAGTTGCTGACTTAAATGAGATTGCCACAGCTTTACTCAGTAGAGAATTTGCCACAAGAGTGTGGCAGATGAAAACCCCACCACCGCCACAACTTGCCATAGCGTGGCTATGTGTGGCCAAGATCCAAACAGCCCCATAATCCATATCAATATGAAACCTGCATTAGTTGTTATGAACTCATCTCTTGGGTTTTCAATTAAAGTCCTCTTCCACTATCTATAACCCAATGTTTACTGCTTGAATTTCATAGGAAGCTATGGAAACTATGTGAGTAGAACCTGTTGCTGATGGGCACGAACCAATGACAAGTGCTGATGTTGTTCCCATGGTCCTTTGCCTCTTCCATGGCCAGGTCCACTCCTAGGTCAGCGGCACCACCCTTTTTTTGAAGAATGCTGGTATCCCGACAATCTCCGCCAGAACAGAGACATCGGAGGAGAGAATGCTTCGGGAACAGCTTGTTGCTGAACAGGAAAGTTCCACTAACCTCATTGAACAAGTGGATAAACTGAAGAGGAAGACAGAAAAGACCGAAAGGGAGTTTGAGGAGTTCAAGATACAGCAACAGGAGGAGTACAATAAGCTAGGTGAGGATATCATGCGCTTTAGCTCTTCTTCTGGTAACTCTCAGTCGTCAACTTTGTTGGCTTGATGCAGTGAACATTTATGGTTTGATGTGTGTACTCGTGTGCTAGTTTGATGTGGTGAAACTATCAGCGGGTTGCTGCTGATGTGTAAATAGTAATTTGTTGAATTTGATTATCATGCTAAATAATTCTATAGACATCATCGAATAATTATGTAGTCAATCTATGCAGCAGTGATGATCTTGAATTACTTTTATGATGAATTGATTGTTAGGCATTTGGTAGAACCTGAGCAGGCTACGTGATCAAATAAAAATGCGATACGTGGATGAACCAGTGCATGACACGTGAAATAACCATGGCATGGCACGTGAGCTAATAAAAATCTGACACATAGAAGGAAGCCATCAAGCCACATGGCCGAATGAAAAAACAAAATGTGGACGGACAGCACCGTGAAACGTGGTCAAATACGAAATGGCCACATGGACCTATAAAAATATGACACATGGTCCAATGAAAAAATGACACGTGACCCAACCACAACACGACACGTGTGCCAATAGAAAATAGACATGTGGAACAATAGGGGCCCGACACTTGGTCCATTAAGAACCTAAAATGTGCAAGAACTAGAGATGGCCACGTTGTCCAATAACAAGGTGACACGTATCCAAACCATCTCCAATGCAACCGGCTATAGCAGGTACACGTGAAAAGCATCTCTAACAAAAGCAATAGCCAGCATGGTTGCCCCACTGTCAGGCATGCCAAAGTAGTTTTATGATGATCAATTTTCATCATAGATCTATCGAATCATCATAGAATTGCAAGAATGACGCGACTTCTATGATGAACCAGTTTTTGTCATAAATTCATCATAAAAATAAAATTATGATGAATTTTTCTCCTTCAATGATGAAATCTATTTGTCATAGAAGTGGATATTCCTAGTAGTGGGAGGCTGCGGCCGAGTCAACCTTGGACGGATCTCTTTGCTAGAGGGTGCGTGCGAGTGTGTAACACCCCGGGTGTTTAAATATTAAAAACATAACATGTCATCATATGCATTGTAAGGCATTTGGTCATATTGCAAACTTTGATATGCATTCACTAAAACAAGTTTACATTTGTGTTATGAGTGTTGAATTGAATTGTTTGAATCAAGTCAAAATTTGGTTTGGATTTGAATTTTTCCAGAAAACCCTGATTTTCAGTATTTAAACCCTACCCTAAAAATCCATTTCAAAATCGAAGCACATTTTGGGGTTGAGCCTTAAAGCAAAAGTGTAGAGCTTGACAAGTTATACAAAGTTTGTTTTTGGAGTTTTTTAAGTTGTTTAGAAAAATTTAGAGTAATTCAAAAAGGCGTAATTCGTTAAATTTCCCCTATTCGAATTCAAAAGTTCATTTCAAAATCTAGACCGAATTAGGAGTTGGTTATAAAAGAAAAGTTGTAGAACTTTTGATTTTGAACAACTTTTTGTTTTGGAGATTTTTGAGTTGTTATGAAAATTTGAGAGTAATTTGTGAATTTTGGCGAATGGCAATTTTGTAATTTCTATGAACAGTGTTCACCGCCTAAGCTACATTGCCGGTGATCCTTCGGCTCGCTTCCAGTCGTGCGCGTGGCCGTCTAGGCATCATGCTGGCGAGGGAAATGGCTTCGCCGTGGCTTCCTTGCGCTTCCTGGCCATCCTTTATAACCTGAGTCGCCGTCGTCATTACCGTTTTCTCCTCCTCTGTTTTCCCGTCGCCTTGCTCATCTCCGGCGAGCTCCCACCGTCAAACCAGCGCCTGTGCCGTCGCAGCGTAGCGTTCAATAGCTCCGCCTTATCCTTGCGCGCCTAGCCAACCCACCAATTTAGTTTGATTTCGCTGGGAAACTGCTGTGCGCGCTCTTCTTCCTCGCGGCCGGCAGCGTCCCCGTCGCGAGCACTTCGTCGTGGCCAGAGATCCACGGTGCGCCTCTGCCCCTGCTGAGTCTTGCTTCAGCTTCACCACGATGCTGTGGTACTCTATGACCCATTGATTTCTCATTTTGACCACCATAGCCACCGGAGCATCGCCACCGACGACGATCTGCTCCGCCGTGCTTGCTCGGAACGTCGACCCACCTCTCCGTTGCTCCTCCGGCTTGTGCTCCACTCAGTTGTGTTTGGGGTGAGCTGCTGATGCTTCCTGGGCCATCTGTTTAAGCTTTATAGGTCTCACGTCACCAGCGTAGCGTAGCCGCGCCGTCGTGGCCGCCATAGCCGGCATAGTGCTCGGTCCAGTCCGTAGCTAGTCCAGCTTGTGCCCTAGAATGATGCGCCTAGTCGAGGGGAGTGTTTTGGTGCTTTGGCCGTCGACGAGATATAGTCGGTCAGCGCAGTCGCCGGTGTGGTCAAACACGCGAGGTTAGGGATGACAGGCGGGGTCGGGATGTCAGTGACTGCGTAGTTCAAAATGAATTTCTGTTTTTCAGATTTAAATGAATAGTGTTTGTTTTTGTTATTTTTGTATAGATTTATTTAGAGCTCCAAAAATTAAGAAAATTTTTGTGTGACTCCTCTGTGATGCATATTATTTAAGAAAAATATGACATATTGTTTTTCAACACTTTTTTAATGTGATAAAAATTGCTCAATTTATTAATAAATGGATTTCCATGATTTTTCTAGGCTTATTTAATTGTCCAAAAATTATGAAATTTGTTTTGCCTCTTACTTATCATGTAATGAACAATTACTAAAATTGTGAGCTCAATCAGAATAAGTTGATTTATTTCATAATTTTGAATTAAATAATTAATTCATAAAAGCAAATAGTAACCTTTAATGATTTAGGTTTTGTTTGAAATTTTGAATTGAGTGATGACCTTGGGTCATTTCTTGATAATGATCCTTGGCAATTGATGTATGTGTTACGAAAAAGATTTAGTTTGTTTGACTTGCAACTGTACCGCGAAGGAAAGTTGTATTCAAATTGTTAATTTTTGCATCCATCATCGAGCATCATGTTTCGTATTCCGCATCATGTTAAACATGTCATTGTTATTATGTGTAGTGAACGAAGGTGAACACGTGGTAGTTAATCAAGTTGTTGAGGAGGTTAATCCATCTGTTGAGGTCGGATCGAATACTTGTGAAACGTCGTAGGAACTGGACTTTTCCGTCAATGAAGGCAAGCCCCGGATGCATACAACCCTACCTTGTGTTTTACAAATTAATTTCGCTTTTGCTTTCCATTACTGCATTAAGTGATTAGGAGTTAAGTAAGAGCCTAATTGGTGCATTACCACCCTTGTTATTCCATATTTACCATATTACCAGTTTTAAATTCGTATATGCCTAGTTTTGCTTAGCTATGCGTAGAACGATGAAAGTCGGGTGATTACCTACCACCTGCAAGTTTTTAATGGAACCTTGGTTACTTATGTTATCATGTGATATGGGGATGTGGAGTAATAAATCTAGACCGGGCGGACTCGGTGTGTGTGAGCCACAAGACATGGAGGTCTTGTGAGCGGGTTCTTTTTGCCTGTGTCGATTAAGGTCTGTACTGTTGTTGAATTGCATGAGGTGAGACTTTGTAGTACTAACCACATACTCTGGTAAGCCTTAACTTGGCGATTCTAGTACGAGAATGGCTACTCGCGCACTGGGAGTGGAGAGATGGCGGGAATAGCGTGTACCATGTGGCCATGGGCTGGAATGGTGAAGTACTGTATTCTCGGGTGGCGTGGACCCGTTCTTGTTTAGAGGATCCGAGGGTAGGTTGGTATATGTAGGTCGGGGATCTGCATATGTCGTGTGGTCTAGAATTCCCAGCTGGGTTTTTAATCGGTTCGAATCATCGTTGCTCCTCGGTTATGGAGACTCAACTCACTGTTCATCATCGTAGTAATTAATAACTGGAATTTGAGGCTGGTTGAGAAAGTGTTGGATATGAAGTTTCATGATCTCCATACGGATCATGTCAACTTTGTATATGATTTCATGAAGTTATAAATGTCAAATTAAAGAATTTGTATTAAAGAGCTTTTACGCAAAATAACTTTGATTATTGCTGAAGCCATATCTTGAATCCCTGAGCCTGCATTCCTGAGTTCTATCAGTTTTATTTCGGTTAAGTCTTGTAGAGTACTTTTGTACTCAGGGTTCGTTGACCCTTGTTGCAGGTGAGCCTCATGAGCAGATCTGTTTTGGATCGTGCTACATGATGGTTGTTCCTTGTGATGATGATGAGAAGTGAATGTGTAGCCCTTGGGCAGGGCAGTTTCATTGTGTGTTTTGTATTATATTATAATGCCACTCCACTATTTTGTTTTGTAATAAACATTGAACTTAGTTGTGAGGTTTGAAACTACTATTTTGTAAATTATGTTATTGTAAGACTTCCGCTGTTTTTACTCTGGTATTGATATTTGAATAAATGTTGTAATACTGCAATGACTCTGTAATGTGATCCTGCTCAGAAATCGTGGATGATTCGGGGTTCCCCGAGGACACCCGACAGACTTCTTAAGTTACCAGGAATATATGCATAGTTGTCAAAGGTCGTTGGACAATGACAAGTGCATGTGGGTCCTATAATTTAGGAGGTTCTGCCACAGAATGGTATCGGAGCGATCGTTATAAGGTTCTTGTTGTATTGTTTTACAAAAACTTCAAAATGATTTGGGATGACTAAATTTAACTTGATAATTTGGTCCAAATTGCTTCTGACTTATCTTATTTCTTTCTCACCATTCCGTATTTGATTAAAAAGGTTTTGTGTGGTGGATAGTAATCTTACTATGCCCTATATAAAAATAAATGTTGTTTATGTGCATTATAAACTTTGATGTTTTTGTTCGTAAGAACGATTCATGCATCATGATTAATTCACTCGTTACTTCCTTCACCTCTTAGTCTAGAGTTGAGTAGTGAGTCTGGTTTGAGTAATGTAATCCATCTTAGCTACTCTTTAGACTTTGATCAAATGGTCTTACTTGGATTAAATTGGCTTCCTACAGTATGGCTCATGCCAAGATGACGCCCCGTAAGTCCACTGGACCCAAAGGAGTTCCTCGTCACCAACTTGCCCCTAGAAATGACGGTGCTAGTAGTAGCAGTTCTAGGCCTGATCCTTAGGCAGAGATACAGAGGATTTCTACAGAATTAGCACAAGCTACTAGAGATAGGGCTTTGGATGCTATACAGGTAGGAGAATTACAGGATCAATTGAGGTGTCTCACCACCATGCATAGGAACTGCGAAGGCATGTTAGTTCGTATGGTGGAGGGAAGGAATGAAGCTTGGCATAGGGAAAATGTAGCTAGAGCTAGAACTCATGAGCTAGAATTCTATGTAGAAGATTTAGAAGAACAAAATACTTATCTGCATGAGGAAGTTCATAGGCTTAGCAATCTACTAAATCCAAATCATGAGCCCCAAGCTGATGCAATGGACCCTGGTGTCATCCTTGCCGATGATAACGAATCAGAAGAAGAAGAAGATCCTGAAGAATTAGTAATGATCAATGAAAGTGATGAGGAAGGCGGTAATAATTCCGGAATGGATACCAAGCCTGAAGTTTGAAGTAATCACAGAAAGGAGTAGAGTTGTATAATAGTTAGTTATAGTTAAGTTATGTAGTTTTGTTTTGGTGCTTACAGGTTCTGGTGTTTATATTAGTAAACCCTATGTAATGTGTCTGGAGTAAGCTTTTGTGCAATTCAATAAAGGCTTGTGAATAAAGTTTTGTTTGTTAGGAGCAGATGCGTCATACGCGGGGTTCGTATATTGCTGGAACTTCACAAGATGAGGATGGTATTCCAGACCCGCCACCAGTTCCAACAAATCTGGTGGATGCTATAACCGCACTTGTCAATGTGACGGCCAAAAATTCTCGTTTGCTTCATGAGATAGCTCAGAGTAATTAGAATCAAATGCATGGAACCGTGGTCGCCACCATAACAGACAGGAGGCTACATATGTTGATTTTACAGACACAAGACCACCGGTGTTCACCAAGGCAGATGAACCATTGGAGGCTGATGACTGGCTTCGAACCATGGAGCAGAAATTTGATCTTATTCCATGCACGGAGTATCAGAAACCTGCGTTTGCCGCCCAGCAACTTAGAGGAGCAGCAAGTGCTTGGTGGGCAAACTTAGTGGCTATGCAACCAGCTGGCATTCCAATAACTTGGGCTGAGTTCTGTACTGCCTTTAGAGCCCATTATATCCCTGAAGGAGTGATGGCTATGAAGCTAGATGAATTCCTTGCTTTGAAGCAAGGAGATCAAACCGTGATGCAGTATGTGGGAAGATTTAATGACCTGTCACAATATGCATCAGAACATGTCAATACTGATGCAAAGAAGAAGAGGTGGTTTATGAGAGGTTTGAATACCAAGCTGCAAACAATGATGACAACTTGCACCAATGTCACTTATCATGAGGCCGTAAATATTGCAATTGCTTCAGAGTCAAAGTATCGGCAGCATAAGGAACTCAAAAAGAAAAAGAGTATGCCGTCCAGATCTTTTGGGGGAAATCAGAAGAGGCAGAGGGTGATTTATCATCCAGTACATCATAATCGTCCTCCTTACCGTCCGCCACAGTCTCAAGCCGGGCAACAGTCAAATGTCCATCCTGCTATAACCTATCTGAATTCACAGTCAACCAATGCTCCTGGTGGCAATGCTCCAACGTCCCAGGGTCACAACTATCTATGTTACAATTGTGGAAGGACTGGTCATTTCTTCAGGGAATGTCCATATCCTAGGTAGGCTAATCAAAATTATCAGAAAGCCCCTGCCAATCAACAACAGGGTCAGGCACCAAACAAGAACCCCAATCAGAATGCTCAGAAGGGCAAAGATGAGAGGAAGACAGGACGGGTGTTCTATATTCAAGCTGGAAAAATTCTGGAAGGGGAGCCAGTGATGATGGGTATGTTTCTTGTTGCCAATCACCCTGCAGTTATAGTTTTTGATTTTGGCGCATTGCATTCATTCATCAATAGAACATTTGTCGTGAAGTATGAAATTTCAATTGGGGCAACAAAGGAAAGTTTCTTTATACAGTTGCCCGGGGGACGTCTGTGTACTAAGGAAATGGTATACCAGGTACCCGTAAACCTAGGTGGGCATATTTTTCCCACTACCATGATTATCCTTAAGGATCAGGATATAGATGTAATCTTGGGAATGAATTGGATGTATCAGCATAAGGCTGTTATAGATGCTTTGAATAGGACATTAAGGGTAAGTTTGCCTGATAGTAATTCTCAACTTCTCATCCAACTTCCAACCCTAAGAAGATCAGTGGGCAAGGTTTGTGCAACTGCTGTCAAAAAGATTAGAGATATTCCGGTAGTGTGTGAATTTCCGAATGTGTTTCCTGAAGATTTACCCGGTCTACCACCTGATAGGGATGTACAGTTTAACATAGAGTTACAACCTGGAACAGCTCCGATTTCTCGGAGAGCTTATAGGATGCCACCTAAGGAATGGGCCAAGTTGAAGACTCAGTTACAAGAATTGATTGAGAAGGGGTTTATCCAACCTAGTTCCTCACCTTGGGGATGTCCGGCAATTTTTGTGAAAAAGAAAGATGAGACCCTGAGGTTATGTGTTGACTATCGTCCGTTGAATGAAGTGACCATCAAGAATAAGTATCCATTACCTCGGATAGATTTGCTTTTTGATCAATTGGCCGGAGCCAAAGTTTTCTCCAAGATAGATTTAAGATCAGGATATCACCAAATCAAGATAAAGCCTAAAGATATTCCCAAAACGGCATTTACCACAAGATATGGATTATATAAATACTTGGTAATGTCTTTTGGTTTGACAAATGCTCTAGCTCATTTCATGTATCTGATGAACTCAGTATTCATGCCTGAGCTAGACAAGTTTGTAGTGGTGCTTATTGATGACATTTTAGTATATTCCAAGAATAAGAAAGAACATGCGGAACATCTCAGAATTGTTCTGACCCGCTTGAGAGAACATCAACTATATGCCAAGTTCAGCAAGTGTTCTTTTTGGCTTAAGGAAGTGCAATTTCTTGGACATGTCTTGTCAGCCGAAGGAGTTGCAGTTGATCCCAGCAAAGTGAAGGATGTGCTTGATTGGAAACCGCCAACTACAGTTCATCAAGTTCAGAGTTTTCTGGGTTTGGCAGGGTATTACCGTCGGTTTATTCCAGATTTCTCTAAAGTATCAAAGTCCATAACTGAATTGTTGAAGAATCAAGTTAAGTTTGTCTGGTCATCTGATTGTGAAGAGGCTTTCTAGATTTTGAAAAGACTGTTGACTACTGCACCAGTGCTAGCCCAACCGGATATCGAAAAGCCGTTTGATGTTTATTGTGATGCTTCAGGTATTGGTATTGGATGTGTGTTGATGCAAGAAGGTTGAGTCATTGCCTATGCATCTAGGCAACTTAAGCAGCATGAAGAACACTATCCGACTCATGACCTAGAGTTAGCAGCTGTGGTTCATGCTCTGAAGATTTGGCAGCATTACCTGCTTGGTAATACATGCCATATGTATACAGACCACAAGAGCTTAAAGTATATCTTTACTCAGTCAGAGTTGAACATGCGACAAAGAAGATGGTTAGAACTGATTAAGGATTATGATTTGGAAGTACATTATCACCCAGGTAAAGCAAATGTGGTTGCAGATGCCCTTAGTCGCAAAAGTTATTGCAATTGTCTGGCAATGAGAACAATGGGTTTGACTTTATGCCAAGAAATGGAGAAATTGAATGTAGAAGTAATTCAACAAGGTAGTTTGACCAACATAATTGTTGACGCCACTATTCGAGATCAAGTTATTGCTGCTCAGAAGGAAAACAAGGGTATAGCCCATATTAAGGAAAGAGTCAAGAATGGAAAAGCGGAATGTTTCAGCATAGATGATGAAGGTGTGTTATGGTTCAAGGATCGCCTGGTGGTACCAAAGGTTCCTGAGTTGTGGCAGTCAATTCTAGATGAGGCACATGCTACTAGGTTATCTATCCATCTGGGAAGCAACAAGATGTACCATGACTTGAAGCAAAGATTCTGGCGGACTAAAATGAAAATAGAGATTGCTAGATATATAGCAAAGTGTGATACTTGTCAAAAGGTGAAAGCTATACATTTGAGGTCTGCTGGTGAATTACAACCATTACCTATTCCATCTTGGAAGTGGGAGGACATAAGTATGGACTTTATTGTTGGTCTACCCAAGACATCAAAGGGATTTGACTCAGTATGGGTTATTGTAGATCGACTCACTAAGTCAGCACATTTTCTTCCTGTCAAGACAATATATCCTACGATCCAATATGCCAAGATGTATTTAGCAAGAATCATGAGTCTCTATGGAGCACCCAAGACTATTGTGTCAGATAGGGGTACATAGTTTGTTTCTAACTTTTGGAAACAATTGCATTCTTCATTGGGTACCAAACTTCTGTATAGTACAGCTTATCATCCACAAACTGATGGACAGACTGAAAGAGTCAATCAAGTACTTGAAGATATGTTAAGGTGTTGTGTCCTTAACTATTCCAATAAGTGGGATGAGTGCTTACCTTTGGCCGAGTTCTCATACAACAATAGTTATCAGGAAAGCATTAGAATGGCTCCATTTGAAGCACTCTATGGTCGTAGATGCAGAACATCGTTGAGTTGGTCTGAGCCTAGAGAAAGAAGATTCTTTGGAGTTGACCTTGTGAAAGAAACAGAAGACAAGGTTAGGCAAATACAGAGTAATTTGAAGATAGCTCAGTCCCGCCAAAAGAGTTATGTGGATAGAAGACGGAGACCATTGGTATTTAACAAAGGAGATTTTGTATATCTGAAAGTATCACCAATGAAGGGAGTTACCCGTTTTGGTGTTAAAGGAAAGTTGGCACCTCGATATATTGGACCATATCAAATTTTGGAAAGGTATGGAAAAGTGGCATATCGCTTGAAATTACCTGAACATCTCGTAGCTGTGCATGATGTGTTCCATGTTTCTCAATTGAAGAAGTGTCTCCGAGTGCCTGAATAGAATGTTGAAGTTGAAGGAGTGGAACTTGAACCGGATTTGACTTATTCCGAATATCCTATCCGAGTGTTGGATCAGAAAGATCGTGTTACTCGAAGACGGACAATCAAGTTCTATAAAGTACAATGGAATCAACATTCAGAAGAGGAAGCTACTTGGGAATCAGAAGATTACTTGTTAGAAAAGTTTCCAGAGTTTCTAGCGTCAATATAGAATAGAGTAATGTTAGTTGAGCTCGGTTGCTACAAATTGTGTTTTGTAAAGGAACCTCAGCTGTTTTATGGACAAGTTTTGGATGTTTTTGGACTGACACATTTCCTTTTCCATTACTTACTCTATGGCTTTCAATCTCGGGGTGAGATTTCTTTTAGGGGGAAGGATTGTAACACCCCGGGTGTTTAAATATTAAAAACATAACGTGTCATCATATGCATTGTAAGGCATTTGGTCATATTGCAAACTTTGATATGCATTCACTAAAACAAGTTTACATTTGTGTTATGAGTGTTGAATTGAATTTTTGAATCAAGTCAAAATTTGGTTTTGAAACAAGTTATACAAAGTTTGTTTTTGGAGTTTTTCAAGTTGTTTAGAAAAATTTGGAGTAATTCAAAAAGGCGTAATTCGTTAAATTTCCCCTATTCGAATTCAAAAGTTCATTTCAAAATCTAGACCGAATTAGGAGTTGGTTATAAAACAAAAGTTGTAGAACTTTTGATTTTGAACAACTTTTGTTTTTAGAGATTTTTGAGTTGTTATGAAAATTTGAGAGTAATTTGTGAATTTTGGTGAATGGCAATTTTGAATTTTCTATGAACAGTGTTCACCGCCTAAGCTACATTGCCGGCGATCCTTCGGCTTGCTTCCAGTCGCACGCGTGGCCGTCTGGGCATCGTGCTGGCGAGGGAAATGGCTTCGCCGTGGCTTCCTTGCGCTTCCTGGCCATCCTTTATAACCTGAGTCGCCGTCGTCATTACCGTTTTCTCCTCCTCTGTTTTCCCGTCGCCTTGCTCATCTCCAGCGAGCTCCCACCGTCGAACCAGCGCCTGTGCCATCACAGCGTAGCGTTCAATAGCTCCACCTTATCCTTGCGCGCCTAGCCAACCCACCAATTTAGTTTGATTTCGTCGGGAAACTGTTGTGCACGCTCTTCTTCCTCGTGGTCGGCAGCGTCCCCGTCGCGAGCACTTCGTCGTGCCCAGAGCTCCATGGTGCGCCTCTGCCCCTGCTGAGTCTTGCTTCAGCTTCGCCACGATGCTGTGGTACTCTATGACCCATTGATTTCTAATTTTGACCACCACAGCCACCGGAGCATCGCCACCGACGACGATCTGCTCCGCCGTGCTTGCTCGGAACGTCGACCCACCTCTCCGTTGCTCCTCTGGCCTTGTGCTCTACTCAGTCGCGTTTGGGGTGAGCTGCTGATGCTTCCTGGGCCATCTATTTAAGCTTTACAGGTCTCATGTTGCTAGCGTAGCGTAGCCGCGCCGTCGTGGCCGCCATGGCCGGCGTAGTGCTCGGTCCAGTCCGTAGCTAGTCCAGCTTGTGCCCTAGAATGATGCGCCTAGTCGAGGGGAGTGTTTTGGTGCTTTGGCCGTCGCCGTTGGTCTCGCCGTCGACGAGATATCGTCGGTCAGCGCAGTCACCGGTGTGGTCAAACGCGCGAGGTTAGGGATGACAGGTGGGGTCGGGATGTCAGTGACTGCGTAGTTCAAAATGAATTTCTGTTTTTCAGATTTAAATGAATAGTGTCTGTTTTTGTTATTTTTGTATAGATTTATTTAGAGCTCCAAAAATTATGAAAATTTTTGTGTGACTCCTCTGTGATGCATATTATTTAATAAAAATATGAAATATTGTTTTTCAGCACTTTTGAATGTGATAAAAATTGCTCAATTTATTAATAAATGGATTTCCATGATTTTTCTAGGCTTATTTAATTGTCCAAAAATTATGAAATTTGTTTTGCCACTTACTTATCATGTAATGAACATTTACTAAAATTTTGAGCTCAATCAGAAAAAGTTGATTTATTTCATAATTTTGAATTAAATAATTAGTTCATAAAAGCAAATAGTAACCTTTAATGATTTAGGTTTTGTTTGAAATTTTGAATTGAGTGATGACCTTGGGTCATTTGCTGATAATGATCCTTGGCAATTGATGTATGTGTTACGAAAAAGATTTAGTTTGTTTGACTTGCAACTGTACCGCGAAGGAAAGTTGTATTCAAATTGTTAATTTTTGCATCCATCATCAAGCATCATGTTTCGTATTCCGCATCATGTTAAACATGGCATTGTTATTACGTGTAGTGAACGAAGGTGAACACATGGTAGTTAATCAAGTTGTTGAGGAGGTTAATCCGTCTGTTGAGGTCGGATCGAATACTTGTGAAACGTCGCAGGAACCGGACTTTTCCGTCAACGAAGGCAAGCCCCGGATGCATACAACCCTACCTTGTGTTTTACAAATTAATTTCACTTTTGCTTTCCATTACTGCATTAAGTGATTAGGAGTTAAGTAAGAGCCTAATTGGTGCATTACCACCCTTGTTATTCTATATTTACCATATTACCAGTTTTAAATTCGTATATGCCTAGTTTTGCTTAGCTATGCGTAGAATGATGAAACTAGGGTGATTACTTGCCACCTGCAAGTTTTTAATGGAACCTTGGTTACTTATGTTATCATGTGATATGGGGATGTGGAGTAATAAATCTAGACCGGGCGGACTCGGTGTGTGTGAGCCACAAGACATGGAGGTCTTGTGAGCGGGTTCTTTTCGCCTGTGTCGATTAAGGTCCATACCGTTGTTGAATTGCATGAGGTGAGACTTTGTAGTACTAACCACAAACTCTGGTAAGCCTTAACTTGGCGATTCTAGTACGAGAATGGCTACTCGCACACTGGGAGTGGAGAGATGGCGGGAATAGCGTGTACCCACGTGGCCATGGGCTGGAATGGTGGAGTACTGTATTCTCGGGTGGCGTGGACCCGTTCTTGTTTAGAGGATCCGAGGGTAGGTTGGTATATGTAGGTCAGGGATCTACATATGTCGTGTGGTCTAGAATTCCCAGCTGGGTTTTTAATCGGTTCGAATCGTCGTTGCTCCTCGGTTATGGAGACTCAACTCACTGTTCATCATCGTAGTAATTAATAACTGGAATTTGAGGCTGGTTGAGAAAGTGTTGGATATGAAGTTTCATGATCTCCATACGGATCATGTCAGCTTTGTATATGATTTCATGAAGTTATAAATGTCAAATTAAAGAATTTGTATTAAAGAGCTTTTACGCAAAATAACTTTGATTATTGCTGAAGCCATATCTTGAATCCCTGAGCCTGCATTCCTGAGTTCTATCAGTTTTATTTCGGTTAAGTCTTGTTGAGTACTTTTGTACTCAGGGTTTGTTGACCCTTGTTGCAGGTGAGCCTCATGAGCAGATCTGTTTCGGATCGTGCTGCATGACGGTTGTTCCTTGTGATGACGATGAGAAGTGAATGTGTGGCCCTTGGGCAGGGCAGTTTCATTGTGTGTTTTGTATTATATTATAATGCCACTCCACTATTTCGTTTTGTAATAAACATCGAACTTAGTTGTGAGGTTTGAAACTACTGTGTTTGTAAATTATGTTATTGTAAGACTTCCGCTATTTTTACTCTGGTATTGATATTTGAATAAATGTTGTAATACTACAATGACTCTGTAATGTGATCCTGCTCAGAAATCGTGGATGATTCGGGGTTCCCCGAGGACACCCGACAAACTTCTTAAGTTACCAGGAACATATGCATAGTTGTCAAAGGTCGTTGGACAATGACAAGTGCATGTGGGTCCTATAATTTAGGAGGTTCTGCCATAGTGTGCCTGATGGGCAAAGCCCCTGAGCCCTCGGGTGATCCTAAAGGGGTCAATCGGGGGTCTTCTTCGTTCAGAAACCATTGGACCCGAGGCTTCACATACCTATATATTAGGATCTTGTCAGGAAGCTAGACATCCCATGAGCTTCTAGGCGTCTCTTAACGCTCGAGGAGGTCCCATATCGAGGATGTATTTGACCTTCTTGGGATTGGTCTCAATCCTGCAAGCCGATATGATATAACCGAGCAGTTTGCCGGATGGTACCCCAAAGGTACACTTTTCTGGTTGAGCTTGATCTTGAACTTTTGGAGGTTATCAAATGTTTTTGAGAGATCTTGAATAAGGTTCCTAGCTTTTGATGAGTTTACGATGATGTCATCGATGTAAGCTTTGGCGTTTTTGTCGATTTGTTCATGGAGGCAGTGCTTCATGCTGCCCTGGTAGGTAGCCCCATCTTTCTTCAACCTGAATGGCATGGTGACATAGTAGTATGCCCCAATTGGGGTGATGAACGAAGTAGCTAGTTGGTCAGATTCTTTCATTTGGATCTGATGATAACCAGAGTAAGCATCGAGGAAATAGAGTAGTTCTGATCCCATCGTGGAGTCAATGATTTGATCTATAGGGGGTAAGGGATAAGGATCCTTTGGGCACTCCTTGTTAAGGCTTGTATAGTCAACACACATTCTCCACTTGTTCTTCTTCTTGGGCACCAGGACAGGGTTTGCAAGCCAGTCTAGATGCAGAACCTCCCTGATGAAGCCCACATCAAGGAGCTTGGCTATTTCTTCCTCTATAGCCCTATGCCTTTCATCGTCAAACCATCTCAAGCGTTGCTTGACCGGCTTGGTGTTAGCCCCAATTCTGAGGGAATGCTCAGCGATTTCGCTCGGGATTCCTGGCAAGTCTGAGGGTTTCCAGGCGAATATGTCCCGATTGTCAACTAGGAATTTGACGAGTTCATCCTGTTGCGCTTGGTTTAGGCTCCTCCTGATGTTTGTGGTCTTGCTCAGGTCAGTTTTCTCCAAGCGCACCTTCCTCGAATCTTTCCTAGGCGTAAATGATGGGGCCATGGTTGGGTCTACGGCCATGAACTAGGCTGGTGATAGCCTCTTTTCTCTGGGAGGTGAAGATTGGAAATTGAGACCCGGTGGCACTGGTGTCAGAGCCCCTGGGCCCTGCCCTTACATGAGGACATAGTCCAGCTCGTGCTGCGATAGATCCAAGTTTTGGACCACGTTCTTGATAGGGAGTAGATCGCATTGATAAGTGTTCTGAAGATCTCTAGAGATTATGATGATACCATTAGGACCTGGCCAAAGTTTGCTACCTCGCTGAACGTGACCCATAGGTCTATGAAGCTGAGGGGCATCACTTGTCCCCTTGGTACTATTATGGTGATTGGGCCCTTTGGTGGGCGCAGTTTGCCCGTGCTGATCTTTAGTCTTTCAAAAGTGTCCCAATATATCAGATTGGAGTCACTTCCTTTGTCCATGAAGATCTTAGTGGCACGGACAGTTTCTAGGACCGCGCTGATGACCAGAGGAAACCTGCCGACGTCTAACAAGTGCTTGGGCTGGTCACTTTCTTCAAAAGTGATCGGGTGCTCCGACTAGGGCAGCCAGGTCATTTGCCGTGGGTGCCGCGGTGTGAGCCTTCCGAACAGCAGGTGTATGTCCCAGATCTGATCGGATCCAAGTATGGGCATGAATGGTCATGACTCATTTGAGGATTTGTTTTGAGTGTCCCTTATGCCACTGATTGTCCCTTGGAAGGGTGATTCATGAAAGGGTCGCCGTAGCGGCCATATCACAGTACATCTTACAATCTTTGGCGAGATGAGCCACCGGGTATCTATGGTTCTAACATAGAAGGTTCATGGCATAGCCAAGATTTAGCTGATAAATCGACTTTTGGCTTTGCTTATGCTTAGCTAGTTGGTTCCGTGATTTCTTTTTGCTATTAGAGGTGTCCCGGCCCTGTTAGGCTTAATCACGGGCATCGGGAAGAGTTCCCAGGCATGTGCCATTGTAGTGCTCTTGAGCCTATCAAAGAATCTAGGCAACACAACATCCAGCGATGGTGATGGTAGTGCATCATCTGTGAGGTGTGATTCCCACCAAATCATGCATGTGGTGTCAAGGAGGTAATCCTGACAGAATTTAGAAAAGTTAGACCCGGCATACTTATGGGACGTGCTAACTGGAGCAGTCCTACAGTGATCGCATCCCCGAGTCCAGTGAGGTAGACCTGATTGGGCAATGGTGACGTCGAGGCAGGCCCGTGAGTCTTGAGGTTACCACACCATGGAACTCTCGGTCGCATAGAGATGGTGGCATCTTGGTTGGCCTTCTTCGATCACCTCTTGATCACACCCTTACTCGACCTGCAAAGAATTGCCATGCGAAACACAAAAATGAATTTGAATGCGAAAGGCCCCTACCTGGCGTGCCAACTATCGGATTGTTTTGCTCCGGCAATATCCAGCAATGTGATCGTGTACATAGAATCAGATGGTAGCACACAAGACATGGAGATTTATATAGGTTCAGGGTGTGCTGCATGCTAATCCCTACTCTAGTGGTGTGGCTACTCTTGTATTTGTATGCTCAATTACAGGGGTTGTTGCTCCTAGCTACGAGTAGATTGGAATGGTGAAGGTTGGATCCCAAGCCCGAGGTCCCTACCCTCCATTATATAGGCAGGAGAGGTAGGGTTACAGAGAGGGTGATCGGCCTAACAGATTATGTTCCTAGTTTGTTACAACAGATTGATCCTAGCTATCATCCAGTTATACTTGTCTTGGTTTGCCTTGATCTCCACGATGGTTGACCATGTGTTGGTATTTATAACTGCAAATAGAATATGAAGCATTCCGCAAGCGCATAGAATACCATTGTAGCATTTTACCGGGAGTATTCCAAGTATCGTTATTTATATTTTACCATAGGGAAACAATGGAGTAAAGATTATTGAATATCAAAGGAGTATCTATCAGTCAACATACCATCATAGCTAGAGCAAGGGGTAAAGGTAATGATAGGAATTAAGAATAATGACACTCAGGGGATAGATCACTAAGATAATGTAAACTAGTCAACTCAGGAGAACAACGGGTGAGTAGATTCCTATGATATTCTTATTACATGGTCAAAGTACTAACTCTACTCTTGTGCACTTTGGGACGCCGCTTAGACGGTAGAGCACCCACAATAGATAACTCTACCAATGCGACTATGGTCCTATAATTTAAGAACATGTTCAATTTAGAGTGGACTACAAAGGATAGACGGGGCTGTCACCTCCTGCTGCTACCACCCAACCAGAGAATAGGGTGCACTCATAGGCACAACATCGTATAAGCACCATGCTTACATGATACTCGGCTACTTAGCCCAATTGATAAATTATAGTAGGCTAAGTGCTCTATGAACCCACACACATAAGTAGAGATAACGTTAACTAAGCAAGATATATATATTCAATGTATGCATAGCTTTGTAGATAAGAATATGATAAATTGATAACAAGTCTTACAAGATGTAGAAGTGAATATACAAGGCTTTGCCGAGCCTCCAAGACTAGATCCGGAACTTGAGCATGAGCCCAACTCAACCCTCACTCCTGAGCTACTAATCTACTACATTGGAGAGATCTAGACCTAATCCTCCAAGTGTGTGTTGATCTGAATAAGGGATATGAATTAGGGTTTCCGGGGGATGGCTCTAGGGAGGGGGGTAGAGGCTGCTATATATGAGGGCGCCTGGCACCCTCCCCCTCTTAGTTAGCCTCATTGGTACTAAACTTTCCACCATATCTCATTAAAATGCACATAGGCCTTTATAGGCCAAATTCTGAATTGGCCCCAATTAATCACGCAGCTCATGATGTGGAGTTTTTCTTTTATTTGCAAAATTTATATCTCTTCATTCCGAATATAGCAAATAATATATCTATTTCGATCAGCTCAATGAGCTCTTCATAATGGTGCGCTCCAATTCATCATTTGAGATAGTTTTGTTCAGTAAAAAATTAAATATTCTGCGAGACAAGTGAGAGCACCAAATCTCGTGGAACTTGTTAGAATCAAACCCTATAACTATATTTGGTAATGGAATTAATTATATATGCAGGTTATGTTGAGGGTTTATAATTGTTGTTAGTGATCGTCAACAAGCTCCCCAAGGTTAAGATTTGCTAGTCCCTGAGCAAAGCCAAACTCAGCAATGGATCAGGAGTTGCTACAATGTTTTCACTCCTCAAAAGTACACATGCATTCAATAAAAAATTCTCCTCTGGATTATAATAAATTGAGCTGACTTTCAAACTTACCCATATTACCTTCAACCATGGGGCTTCTTAGCATTCACTTGGGTCTTAAGCAATTGAAAGACAGAACGATTAAGTCAAGCACTATGTCTCAAGTTCTTTGTTCAACCATTGTTCCAGAGTTTTCATAAATTTTCAAAATAAAACTCAGAGATTCCATTGTGTCACACTCTCAAGTCGCTCAATATATGTGGTATTTGTGGATCCTCATCAAGCCAAAAATGATGTTTTGTCTTTTCTTTTCCTACAACTAAAGCTTATGTGGAGTTTATGGGTAGGGAGAAAACTAGAGCATACATGCAATGCATATATTGTAAAGTCAAACCTTGGATCCAAAGAGAGTTGAGTCATACAATCAAATCAAGATGTGCATGTGTGTGGATATATATGGTGGCTAACCTAATTCTACTTTGCTCCTTGAAAACATATCTCTCTTTTGAAACTTGGAAACATTTGCTAGAGAGCAGGGGCTATCTTATTCATCTCTTCTTTTTTTAGGCGGGCATCTGAGTACCCATTGTTTTAGATATTTCAGACACTTGTCCATTTCTTCTAAACTTTTTTTCTTTTCTTCTTTTTTTTTATGAATAACTTTTGCATAGCCCCATGCCTCTTTTCTGCAACAAAACTTTTGAGAGATAGCAACAAGAACATGGAGCATTTATTTGGTGGATGGAAAACCTAACAAACATGTTTTTGTGTTCATTCCAAGTGTAGGAGTAAAACATTTTTGGGGTGGATCTAAATGAAAGACATGTTTTACGTACTTCCAGTGTAGGAGCAGCAGGTATATGTGGTGTGTATGTGATCTTGATTTTAAGAGCTTGACAAACCTCTCATAAGGGTCAACAAAGCTTGACAAAACTCATTGCAAAAGCAAGCAACATATATGAGTGGAAGTTTTCCTAGCCTAAATAACATGTACGGCTCTGGTGGGAATTCAAGCTTTATCATACAGGAACTCATCATGTAGCATTTTTGTGCTTTTCAAAAGATAAATCTCTAGAACTGTAGTGTCACTTGGAACAAGATAAATGTAACACCCTAGGTGTTAGGCTTGCATAATTGCACTTGCATTGCATGAGCATAAGCATCTTTCATTCATGCATAAGCATTTCCATATGAAACATTGCTATGAAACATGTGAAACATAATATTGTTCTTTTATGTTTCATTGTATGTATGCTTTATGATCATGTGTGATTGAGTGCTAATGGTGGATGTGGGTCACTAAAATCCCTTAGCTACACTTAGGATACCTAATGGAACAATGTTCAAGTAGATCATTTCACCTAATCAAGCCCCTAAGTCATGATGTGTTTTGTTTGACTTGGGGAACCAATTTGTTTGACCTTTTATGAACTGCAAGTTAGAAGCTTTGCATGGCTGAGAAACCTAAAGCAAAGTTGTACCAAATTATATATGGAACAAACTTTGTTTAGAGGCCAAGTCATTAAAATGTGTGGAACAGTCCCAAACATGGCCCACATGTCAGATTTCGGTGCTGATTCAGCACTTATAAAATTTTGTAAGTCCTAGGTGCCACACAGTTTCCATGTACCTATGTTTGGGTTGATGTAACTCGTGATCCTTTGTGAATTAGCTGATGGTTTCTACAGAACAATTGTAGCTCTATCATAGCTCTATGACTTTTATTCTAGGAGATTTTGCTAACTCGCTGTAGATTAGGAATTATGAGGGTATGAAATCGGGCTATCAGGCGCTGATGCTGGCTCTGATGGCCGCTGAGCTCGCGCCATCATGGCCGATAGAGCACTGGCCGCGCGCGCCATTTGGTGACTGTATGCTGGCACAAGTCCCGCTCGTTAGGCAACGACCGCCAGCAAGGCTCCAGCGACGCGTCCAAGCCACCACAGCGCTAGTCATTTCCTCTCGCTCGCCTCTTCACTGTCAGCTGCTCACCACGCTCGTCATCGCCGTCATAGTAGCTTCGCTGAGCTCACGCATGCTCATCGCCATCCCATTCTCTAATCCACTTCACTCACAGCTTTTCCTCGCTCTGCTCTACCATTCCCTTCTAGCCGCGCTCACAGTCGTTCCATTGGTAAGCCGCATTTCTTGTTGAGCCACCTTCGGTGCGTCCCCGTTAGAGTTTTGCCATGGCCATCGCTGTGGCCATGTTTCCCCGCTGCACCTCTTGCTTCTCTCTTCCCTATCCTAGAACTACCTCTAAGCCATAATACACTAGTATAGTGCCGATCCCATGCTATCGTTCGGTTCCGCTAGAACACGCCACCTGCGTGCGCCGTGGTCGCTATGCCCACCATGGCATGCGAGTTTGTCACAGCGCAGCGTCTCCACCCTATTGTCCTCCTTTTGAGCACACCAAACTGAGTAACCCTAGGTCTAGTTGTTGGCAAGACAGAGACCCTTGGGTTGCCGCCATTTAGTCAAAACGGCGACCTCGCCGTTGAGCTCTATGCGCCGCCGTGCAGCGGTACATGTGGTCGAGCTCACCCGTAGCTTCCACCGAGTTCTAGATACCTCTAGAAGCTCCATTGGACCTCCCCAAAGCCTAGGAAGCCATCGCATTGCTAAGCCCTAGCTAGAGTTGGCCAGCGTACTACCACGCCATCGCCGATGTCCGCCATGGTCGCCGGTGAGGAGTTATGGTGCTTCTCTCGGCCAAGCAAGACCATCACCGGATGCGGACGGAAGAGTAGATCACATTAGGGTAGACACTACCATCGGCGAGAAACTATCGGCCAGACCTCTCCCCTATTTCTATCTCTCTGACATGTGGGGTCGACTAACCCACGGGTCCTGCTTGTCAGCCTCTCCATTAGGATTTTGTTGTTTGTTTTCATAGATTTCTCACTTGTTTTGGAGAATTCATATTTGAGGATCTAGGAATCCAATTGAGGTCACCCATATTTTGTTGGGATGCTTATGAAGTGTAGAATGTGGTAAAATTATAAAGTGGACATGCTTTGTGAATTTAATTTGAGAATTAAATAAATCTACAAAGGTGATCTTTATATGTGTAGAAACTTGTGAATTTCATAGCTAGTGTTCTATTGCTCCATTAATTGTGAAATTTTTATAGTGGACTGTTCTTGATATGCTTAAGCTAGGATTAAAATTTCAAGTATAGTGCATGCTTATTAATTTAGTTACATATTTCTTTAGAAGCAACCCTATATCCTTGTGCTATTTTTCACGGTAAAAATATGTATCCTTTGAGCATGAAACTTTTTGTGTAGTGTTCTTGTGTTATGATGAAGCTAAGAAAAAAAGGAATTATGTTGTTTGACACTTTTCAATAGGGTTTCCTATTTATGCTATTTTAAGCCCTACTGGCTTGTAATTTTTGTGTAGGATGTTATACTTGTTCATATGCTCTGAAATTTATTTAGTAGCCTATTGGGAACATGTATAAGCTATTGTAATTATTGTGGAATTTTCTGTATAATTTGGCTAGGTGTTTATTATTTAACGTAATTATCTAAATAAATTAATAAAGGCATGAAAAGAATTTATTTAGGAATGACCACTATGTTTTCTAGTGTTAATTTGATGTATGTTAACTATTGGTAACATTGGTAGTGCTCATAGTACTGTTCTTGTATGTAGTGAAATATTATTTTCACTATAATTCACTCCCGGTGAATTTCTGGATAGATTTTAGAGTTAAGCAAATTAACTAGTGAAAATGAGGTTTGCTAGGAATCTTGTCTATAACAAACTTGTAGATAACTCACTTAACTAGCTTGTGTTAAATTTTCATGGCATTTGACCAATTTGTTTTTGAGTTATGCCTGTTCAAAGTTGGCCTTCAGAAATTATAACTCTCTGGAATTTCTGGACCTAATTTGATAAATATGCCTGTTTGACCTTGTTAACTTGGGAATCATGCTGAGATGTTTAAATATGAATTGTAGACAATTTTATAAGCTTTCTATATTGTCTTTGTTTCATGTCTTTTGGATTAGTACAACTCCAGTTATGAGTTAAACTAACAGCTGTTGTCTGCAACCTTGAATCTGTCAATGCCGTGAATGACTAGTTTGCTTTATATGAGTTGATGTGATGATTTAGATGTTTAGGCTAATTAAGATAAATTGTTAGTTGCAGGTGCTAGACCTCTTACTGAAGATGAACAACTTTATCTTAGGTTGTTAGAGCTTGGTGGGTGTATAGTTCTTGTTTTCTAAAAGAGATATGCACCTACTCAGTAAAATATATGTTAATCTTGTATTATCATGTCATTCATGTGTCCATCTATACATGGCTGTTCATTTCATCATCACTTTACATCTCTTGTGCATGCTTGACTCTTATGCTATGCATATGCATGCAATAGGTGTTCCGGAGGGAGTCACGCTTCTGGAATTCGAGCAAGGACTTCCGAAGGAGCAGCAACAAGCTCAGGAGACGGAGGTGCAGGCCCCAGAAGGAGGAGCCAACGAAGAAGTCCTTGAGTGTCCTGATCACCAACCATCCTCTTTTCTGAAAGGCAAGCCCCAGAGCATTCTAAGTCTCCTATGTTTTGAAAATGATTATTTTGAGTATCTTTATTTGTTTGATGCATTAAGTGATAGGAATTGGATGCAAACACTTGTTGCATATATATATATATATATATTCCTTGTCTAGTAAATGTACCCTGAATGCTATTTAGGTCTAGGAGCGAATCAAAGCTTAGCCTTGCTTAGACCGGTAAAGTCAGGTGATTTTCTGTCTCCTGCAAGTTAGGATGATGTCTGGTCACAGTTGGCTATATTTGCTATCGTGAAAATAACCATGTGTTAATAATGAATGCAGACCAGGCAGGATGTCGATAGAGAAGCAACAAGGAAAGGAGGTCTTGGGTGTGGATCTATCCCCGTCTATGTCGATTAAGGACCGATTCGCTGTACGTCCTCATGTCATGTTAAACGCATGCCTATCACTTAGTTGGCCGGATAACTCATTCCGACCACGAAGCCGAGTAACTCAAATCAGGCCGGAGGGCCGAGAAGTCAAAGTGCACACTCTGGCGGTAGTCCAAAGGTGAGATTGACCACCTGGTAGAGTGGATTCCCTGAGAGTGTGGTGCAGCTCGGAATCGTGAATTGTTCCTGAGTTGTACCAAAGGTGACCTAAGACTACCTTGGCGTGGGTATGTTTGGGTTTGTATTAGGAATAATTCCCCAGCTAGGTAGGAATTCATTCGAATCGCCGTCTCTCCCGGATAGTGAGAACTGGACTGAGCAGCGACAACGTAGAGACACTTAATTGAACGTGATGGTTAAAATGATGATGATGATGTTACAACATTATACCAGATATGGTTACTAATGTTTGTAGTTTAATCAATTGCTTGCTCTAGTACAGGTGCTAATCTAGTTGACAGGTTAATATTGATAACTTGCTGCTTAACTAATAATTTAAATTATGCTCTTATATCATCAAAGCTTTTATGCAAAATGGTTGTCAAGCGAGATCCACTGATAAAGCCTTGCATACTCCTTGGTGTCATTTATTTTTGGTTTAGGATGGGTAAGTCTAGGTGAGTACATTCTCGTACTTAGGGTTTATTCCCCCTTGTTGTAGATGACGTGCTCTATAACGGCTACTGCAAGTATTGTCTCCACCCTACTGGGGATGAAGACTAGATCATGGGGCATGATCTTATATGTTATCTTATCATGTTCCTTTTGCTGGATATGACTATGGAACTAGCTTGTATTTGAACTAAGTGTGTGTGATGGTCTCAAACTACTTTGCTTCCACTATTTGTGAACAAGTGTCGTAATAACTATGTGAACTCCAATGTATGAGGTACTTGTGAACTACTTATGAAATGGATGTAAAATGTGGCTTGTTATGTTGAATCACTATGATCTTGGTTGTATGCAAGTTGGTTTGAAATCCTTTGTGGTTTCAGTTGACTACCGGGTTTATATGGGTTCAAGTATGATGGTTTGATCACTCTAGTGATTGCTTTCATACTTGTGCTCTTATAAATTGGTCGGTTCTGTTACAATACACAGCAGCTCAGACCTTTTTATATCATATCCGTCAATTACCTAGATTTAGATCAAGCATATGCTACCCATGAGTTTCAAGTTCAAAGTAAATCCTTATATCAAAACAATCTTATTGAAAACTCAGGAGAATTCAAGGTTGAAAACTAGGTACTTAAAAGGAATTACAACAGAGAAACTATTCTATTGACACAGAATTTTGTCCCATGCCGAGGACACACGTAGCAAGCCGGAAGGGTCCGCTCGATGGAGCTGGAGATCCGCCTAGCTTCAGCGCAAGGGTGGTCGATCCTGCGTACTCCTCCCGATACCTGCCAGTCAATTTGACCCTGCAATTGACAAAGAGAGAAAGCTTATCAGTAATTAAGGGCAAAACATGCCGGTGTTGCCAGACAGTCCCGAATGTGCGGCTCTGAGAGCCAATATGAAAGGAGATCGACTAAATAGCCGATTCTACCATATTCATAAAAATAAATCGGTTAAAGCTCATGAGGTTGTGTAAGAAGAATCGGTTATCATCATGAATGTCGTTGTTTAAATAAATACTGGTCACTAGCAAAAAGATATCAATAGTAATTAGTTCATGCTAAGCCAATGACTACAAGTAACCGAACTCCTTTATAAAAGAAACAGTTCATCATCATTCAACCATTTCATGGAAATAAATTTAATGAACATATTAGATCTCATCTATCGCTATGACCAGTGGGGCATGAGGCAGAATCATGCAGGCCGTAGAAACAACAATAGACTCAACGACCCTAACTTATTACTAATATCAGTGGGGCATGAGGTAGAATCATGCAGGCCATAATACAATAATAAGATCGTGGGGCTAACACATCTTTCAACCTATCGCTACTTCAACGATCTTGTGATGCGAACTGTTTGTGAAGGCGCTCGATATCCACTAAAACAACCGATTCAGGCATAGCACACAGTTAAGGTCATGCCCTCTCAAGAACAGATCTACCAAATAACAATCCCTACTCCATGGTGCTAATAGTGGGGTGTGAGGCAGAATCACACAGGCCATGATAACGGGCCATGGAACAGTTTTCGCTAACCAATAGATCTACTCAAGATCAAACATGCCTTAACCGCACGCTATGCACGATCAAAATTGATGTAAAACAGTCGATAAAACATAACTCATCATTTAAAGTACAGATTAGATCAATTTTAGATTAACAAACCATGGGTTAAAAGGATATAAGGCCGATCTAGGTCAATCCCAATCGGGTAAAGTGATATTGCTATAATTAAATAAATAATGGAAGCAATAAGCAATATTGGTAACTTAATGAATCTATCCGAAGGAACACCACCCTTAGATAGAGCAGATAACTTGACCTTGATCTAGTTCATGCAGTGGGGGTCGACTGGATCAATGCAGCCATACTTGAACTAAGCAACAATCGATAACAAACTTACACCAGAGTCGCAGTGGAGGTCGACCGAATCGATGCAGACGTATGAACAGAGGTATAAGCCATGATGGTATTTACAACAAGCAGTGGAGGTCGACCGGATCGATGCAGACATACTTGCTGAAGAACTCGCCAAGATCTACTCTACTCCTACTCCTAAGGGGTGGCCGAAGCCAAAAAAGTAAATGACTTGCATATTTGATTGATTGTGTGTGTACAATAGTCGGGGTTTGGTATTTATACCCGGGGCCTAAAAATGAATCCTACTAGAGTATGATTCAGTACAATTTTTGGTATGAAGAAAATATTCCTACTTTAAGATAACTTGGACTCTAATCTTTCCCCTTTTGTAGAGTCTGATATGTATATTCTCGATGCCAATCATATCTCGTCATCGTTATCTGCTGACGTTATTTGGAGAGAACAGATCCTAGTGTCGCATTCAACCCGGCAGATATCAATCCTTACTCAATCGACTCCTTGATTGGCACAACCTTGAAGCCTATGATTTCCTGCGCTCTTCTCCCAAATTTTGGTGTAAACACATGTCCCCCAATTTTGGGATAAAATGATTTTATCCCAAAATTCCAGTTCATCGGTTTACCATGCCGCAACTGTACTATCCCGAGATACACGCACGACTCCTGAGTTTCTAGCCTGAGTTTTATATAACATCTCAATCGTATATTTTGCAACCCACTCGGCCTGTTCACTTCTTTTTTCCTCAAGCCAACTTTAATAGCCGCCGCCGTCGTCGCCAAGGTCTCAAACCCTAGCAAACCATCTGTTCTAACAAGCCATTGTCCAAGTGATCCTCGCTAGATTCAAACCAATTTTTGACCATGATGGCGACCATCGACCACGTCCCTGAGGTATGTCTCTAAGTTTCCATTCTTAAATTGTTGGCCGTTACCTTGTATTTTTCCTTCTCAATCTTATTTCGTCTGACTCCTTAGGAAATGAGGAATGAAATCTTGATTTCATCAGCCCTTTCCCCCAATATCTATTTTCTTGGGCCTAAGGGTGACCCCAATGTATCTGATTTCATTCGCCAAGAAACCAACCAAATCCCCTTCAAACAATCTACAGTGGATTTGTCCTCTTGGAACACCAAAACTCTCTTTAGAAATTGGCCAAAAATGCCTATGAGATGGAGAAATTGGTTCGTAGGATGTCCGAGAAAAAGGGTGGAGATTGGGAACTTTATGATATAAATCAATGCTTGACTCTTTTATTGTTCAGGATGGAGAGGAATGACTCTCTTCTGATTGTTGCATCTTATTTCTGGTCCAATGCACTGAATGCTTTCATCTTTGGTCACGGCCCAATGACCATCACCCTGGCTAATGTTTACATGTTGATTGGCCTTAGAATAACTGGATCAATGCAGCCTTATGAGTACTTGAGTGCTGGCTCCAAGAAATTAGCCAAAATAGTAGACTGCACAGGATGGGCAGGTTACATTCTGAACCACGTTGAAGATAGATCAGCTGTTAGTGAAAGGGAATACATGGCTTTTCTAAACATGTGGTTGGAAAAATTCATTTTCTATGGGTCATCTTGTGGTCCAACCTACAATCACAAACTCATGGCAGAGCACCTAGCATTGGGCAAGGATATCCCTCTTGGAAAATACCTGCTAGGAACTGCTTATCATCTAATGTATCAGGTGGCTACCCAAATGCTGAAGAATGAACCAGTGCATACCGTCAGTGGCCCCTGGTGGCTAATACAACTATGGCTTAACTTGTATCTGCACAAGTTTGTGAGGCTTGATCTAAAAAATCTGAGTTTCCCTTCTTCCAATTTTGATGAGGGATATAGAGGTGAAGAAGGAAGAACTCGGCAGTGCATGAGCTATGGTGAGGCTGCATTGGCCATAACAATTGATTTCGATATTGGCCATCTCTTCAAGAAGTTTTACAGAGGATTTGGTGTAGACTTCCTGACTTGGCTACCATATGATGATGAGAATGATGAGCTGGCCTTTCCATTCAAGTTTCACTTTGAGTCAGGTTGTTCGGACGATGTGGTGGTTGCAATTTTCAATTCTTTCATCAAGCCTTGTGTTCTTCCAGTTGAGTTTCATCATGGCCGTGGCAAAATGGCTACATACTCTTTCATTCTAGGCAACCTTCCAACGTATGAATTTTATAACCCATCCCTTGTAGCTCGTTAGTTTGGTTTTGGCCAATTGCCTCCTCAGCTATTCTTCAAGAACATACTAAAGCCACAGGAAGATATCAGTGAAGTACTGGAAGCCGGAAGAGTTTTTCAGTTGGGATCAGATCTTCCTTCCCTCTGCTTGCATGATTGGATCAGAGTCAGCCTCTCTTCTACTCTCTTTGATTCCTGGTGGCAAGAATGGTGTTCTCATCTTTCCTATGGACCGGTCCACCCTTTGTGTATAGCCTTGGATGGAGAGTTTGCTTCGGATGGAGAGTTAATTTGCTTATTTTTTCTTCAAGAAAACTGCTTGACAAATTCCTCTATTAACCATCCTAATCGACCCTTTTAGGATGTTGAATTTGATTCTTCGACCTTGGATAGGAAGGGGTGTCCCATAGATTACCAGCCACCATGCCTAGTTTCGAGGATGGGATCGACCGCGCCTTCCCTGAAGAGATTGATGAAAACTCCTGCTGCCCCCATAATTGTGACATATCAACCTTCAAAGCGCAAGGTTGTCCAAGGGGCAACCCAGAAAACCACTACTAGGAAGAGACTTCGTAGAACAAGACCATCAGCTGCTCAGGTAAATAGTTCACCCCCCTCTCAAAATGATATTCACTTACTGACTTAGTTTTTTCACAGCTATCGAGCATTGCATCCAAACCTGCCCTGGGTGCAGAACTACTGTCCCAGGCATTAGACTCAGCACCAACTGAACTCCCATCGGCTGTTCCACTAAAGGAGCCGATCTCGGTTGAAATAGCCGATACTTCCATAACGGCAGAAAATGTGAGTTTCATCTTCGGTGCTTACCAGGGTATTTTTCTTTAACATCTTTCATTCATTCCTTTGCCCTTCACCTGACTTGTTACTGCACCAGATACTCCCTGATGAAACACCTGTGCAAGATCGGGAGCTTGACAGTCCGCTTAATAATCCCATCAATGTTGAAGGTGGTTTTGTTGCCGTCAACATTCGGACTGTTGATTCCCCAGTCTAGCAAACAACTGATGGTGAGGGAGTTATTTACTCAACTTATCTCTCTACAGTAATCATGAACTAAAAATCTTCCGATGTTTGTAGATGCCGATGTTGAGATTTCTGAGCTGATTCAACCAGATACTACTGGTGTTTCATCAGTTGTTCCTTCCCTCTAGATAGAAGCTACCACAAAAAAGGTACTTTATCTCATTTTACTTGTTCATTCTATTATAAACTGATCCAATCCCTCTAATCAAGTTTTTCCTTACACATAGGCACTTGATCCTCTAGCTCGGAGCTACTCTTTCAATCTTGAGGAATATTTTGATGAGGATGAGCTCATATCGTCAACCGCTTCCTCTAGCGAAGCTCTGCCGGAGGAGACCAGAAATTGGCTAAGAAATATACTGCTAATATTTGAGAGGAATATAGCCGATTTGGTCCAAGATACTGATTCAACGCAGAGAGTCTTCTTGGCTATTAAGGGTGATCCATCCCTAGCTTTCTCTAGGGTCTTGTCATCTTTGTCTATCTTTGAAGATCATGCTTTGAAGGTGAAAAAGACTCAGAGAAAGTTGTCCAATCACGAAGCCCTGCTGGCTAGGGGGAACTCCAACAGGCAAGAGGCTAAAGAGCTAGCATAGTTGATTGATGACCTGAAGAACTCCTCCCTTAGGACCAATCCAGAGTTGTCCCGATTAGAAATCAAGCACACAGAACTTGAGAAGGAGCTGGAAAATGTGAAGGCTGCCATTGATCATCGTAAGTCCACTCTGGCCCAAATACCTAATGCCATCAAGCAGAAGAAACAGGCACTATTGGCCAAGGTGAAAGAAGGTAGAGCCATCCAAAGCAGCCTTGTGAGCACTCCTGGAACAGCCGAAGAATACGAGCAAAAGATTGCAGAAGCTGATGCTATTCGGCTAGAAGTATTGAAAGTCATCTAGGATGTCCTAAACCTATAATTAGTATGTCAACACATGTCTCATGTAGGACCAATGATAACCACATTGTTATTGCCTCGTTGTATTTCACATTTCGGCTAAAGAGCCGATTTGAAAACAGTCGACTTTATATTTCTAATCTCGATCTAATTAAGTCTGAAAACCCGGCTTTATCAAGACAGCCCTTCGATTTTTCTGCCCTCCGTCGCCCAACACCGTATTCTCATTGGCATTAGTGAAGTGGTGCTTCACCTTCTATTAATTGCGGTTGCCTTTTGCACTTCCCGAGGCATCCACCTCTTCACTTCGTGGCTTCAAATACCAGTCGATGATTTTGGCCTTGAACACATCTCCACTGGCAACTATTCCTTTGCACTTCTTTACCTTCCATAACCCTATAGTGGTTTCCTTCCCTTCCTATAGATCCAATCAACCCCATGGCCGACGAGGGTAACCGCGGCAAGCGCACGGCGAAGGAGGTCCCAGAGGAGAACATGCCAATGAACCAGCGCCTCCGACGCATGAGGTGAGATTGACGACTTCTGCTTATAGCGACGATCTGCAACCTTCTGCTCATAGTTGTGATCTCTTCTATTTTGTTTCTAGGCTTGTTGTGAATGACAGCCTTCATCCTCTTCCTAGGGCTGGCAGCCCTCTAATGTTGTGTCCTCCGCGCCGGCTTCATCATCGAATTCCTCTTATTCGTACAATGGTGACGATGCCCGGTGCTTCCTCATGGAGACTGGCTTCCTAATAGGCGACGGTCCTGAGGAACATGAAGACTAGCTCAAAGAATTCATCATGGCAGCAGAAGCCATAGTGGATATCACATCTGCTCAGTACGTGGTGAACAAGATCTTCCATTAGGTTGTATTTCAGGTGAACTGATGAATGAAATCTTATGTTTTCCATGATTGTCTTAGTGTAATGCCCTTGTGTATGACTATTTTTGCTTTTTTGTTTTTGTTCTATAGGCGATACATATCGTATCGACTTTTATTGTCTTTGAAGATTTTCATTTTTTGAACTAAAGGCGATACCCTTCCTGGTACCGACTATTAGAGCCGAGAACGAATCGGCTATCAAATGTTGACCAGATGTTAGGATAATGTCCCGCAGAACTTTTCATATCAAAGGTTAAACGGTTAATCAACCCAGGTCAAGCATTCTATTAAGTGAAACAGAACTTCTTTAAGAAATCCATTAACTCTGAATCGCACTTACAATTTAACTCAGCATCCACATATGTCGGCCTAAACTCATCTCTAGGACCCAATGCTTATTTTTTCCTTTAATCCAATGGCCGATGTGAAGCCATGATTTTTCTACTAAAACAAACTCTTAGAGCCGATCGCCTGCATCGACTATTGGCTTTCATTGCTGATCTTAATGAAGCCTCCTTCCCATGACTTACTAGAAAAACATTCAGTCTCCTAGTTCCCAAAAGACTAGGTCGGCTGTTGCGATGCTCACGGATTTTCAGCGTGAACCAGTTCGACATCATCCCCATGCCATTGAATCAAACATTGATGCATGGTTGACACTATACAATAGTTTGCATGAATCCAATCATGACCGAGGAGTAAACTGTACGACCCTTTTCCATCGATGACGAAGAATGTGGTGAGCAGAGTCTTGCTTCCGATTGTTAGTTCGACGTTTATTGCTCCCGGGTCTTAGACGTATTACCTCCAAAATCCTTAAGCATCATGTCAGTCTCCATTAGATCTTCTAGTCCTTTGCCAAGTTTACAAAAAGTGGTGTAAGGCATAAGATTAACGGAAGCACCTCCATCCACCAACATCTTGTTCATCGGCTCCCCATCAACAAGACCTTTCATATATAAAGCTTTTATGTGCCAATGTTTGACTGGTTAGTCAAATATTGCTTGCTATACAACCTTTAACTTGGCAACTATTTCCTCAAACTTCGATTCATCAAAATTCGAATAAACTTCTTAGTTTGCCGAAGCTCTGAATTCTGATGGCAATAGAAAAGCCATTTGGATATTAGCCGATGGCTGCTTTCTATTGGTTGTTTGCTTGGTACGCCATACTTGAGGTTTACTGGATGCCAGAGCCTGTTCCATCTCTTTATTCCTTAGGTGTTGCACCCTTCTCTTATGGCTTCTTGTTAAACCTCCTAGACACCATTGGCCCTCCTGCCAAACATATTTTCTTTCGTTGCTTTCCCCTTCATAATCAGCCCAGTCATGGTCAACAACTCTTTTTCCTAGCCTATTATGAACACTTCCATTTTTTAAGCGCCGATCCTTGTTATCATGATGATATGCATCTTGAGTATGGATGACCGGCGGTTGGTTTGAGATTGCCTAAACTCCCAATACTGATTGCTGCATTCTGGACAGTCATGTCTGGTAGGCAACTTTAAACCTTCATTCCAGCAATGTCTGAAGAAAGGACAATTCCAATGTAATTCGGCTCATTTCCTTTCATACCTCTCTTCTTTTAGTTGATGCTGGTATGCTTGATCCTTTAACCAATGCTGATAATCCTTTTCCTTCTACCACTGCCACTTATTCAATAGAATCTGAGATGTAGCCTGTGGCTTTGTCGTCTCTGCTTTTGACGTCTCCCCCTGCTCATATTGACTCTTTTGCTCGACACGACATCTTCTAATCTCTCTGTATTCGTCAGTCGATATTTACATCTTAGGATCGACTATTACAGCTTCTTTTGATTTGGTTGATGTTAGGACCTTAGTTTTTGCTTTGAATAGCCCAGCATCAACCATGTGTTTGGTCTCCTAGGAAAGGATTATCATCAACTTTAATTTTCTGAGGCATATCAAATTTGAGCCTCCGCTACTGAATAGCCCTCTGTATATGCTGCCGGAAAATTCTGCATTCATTGGTGGAATGAGAAGTAGCATTATGGAATTTGTAGAACTTCTTATTCTTTAATTGATTAGGGGGCAACATGACATGACCATCGAGCAACTTGATCTATCCTTTTTCAAGCAAGAAATCAAAGAGCTTATCTGATTTGGTGACATCAAAGTCATAGCTCTCCTCGACTCCTCTTCCCCAAGGATTTGGCACCATTACTATCTTCTTGCCCCAATTCCATTCAGACACAGCAACCTCTTCTTCTTCATCTTCATATCCATCAATGACTGAGTATGGATCATAAGCTTTGGCTATTGTGGTACTCTTCTAAAACCGGGTATCTCTGAGCATACTCTAGAATTGGCTATTGAGCACTGCCACTCGTTGAGCCAATTGTCCCAAGTTGTCAAATTCTTGTCCCAACAGCTTTTGTTTCCATATTGGCAGCATTCCTTGAACATCTAAAGCAGCCAGTTGATCATCAACCAAGTTTAAGGAGAAGCATAAGTTCCTGGTTTCTCGGAACCTCTGAAGAAATAAAGTGCCCGATTCATTAGTCTTCTGTCTTATAGTTGTCAGATCGGTAATCTTCTTTTCTCCAGTCCTAGTGTAAAAATATGTATGAAACTTCTTCTCTAGGTCAGCCCAATTGGCAATGGAATTGACTGGTAGTGATGAAAACCAAGTGAACGCTGGCCCTGATAAGGACAAGGAGAAAAAATGAACTCGATGAGCATCCTCAACTGATGCTTCGCCCAACTATGTAAGATACCGACTGACATGTTCTATCGTGCTTGTACTGTCTTGGCTAGTGAACTTAGCAAACTCTGGGAGCCTGTAATTTGTGGGAAGGGTGACCAAATCATACCATTCTGGATATGAGCGTTTGTACGAAAAGGTCAGCCCTTTTGGCTTCAGACCGAACTGATTCTTCATCATCTCAGTCACCCTCAGCAATAATTCATCAGTTTGTGGATTTTGATTCTTCTACACCTGCTAACCCATCTGTGGATTGAAATCCCGTGTGCCTTGATATCTTGGATTTGGCATCATGTGAAGGGTGTTATAATCTATGCCAAAGTGATACCGTTGTCGAATCACGATCTGTTAGGTCCTTTGCTGGCTCGCTGCTTGAAGTCTCTGATTGTAGACATAAGGATCTATATCTCTACGGATCCTTTGAATTGATGGTGCTATTTTTTGAGCCGACGATGGTATGTGGCCTGATGTGCCAAAATTGATCGCCTGGTTCTGACTTTGCCCCGCTGGCTGTTGCACATGATGTATTGATGGTCTAGGATTGTAATGTGTCTGATTTGCAGTAGTTCCTTGAGTTTGTTTAGATGAACCCTGAACTGTCTGGACATCACCACTACCAGCTGGTGCTGCTTCTTGATGGCTGGTACCAACTTGATTAGTCCCTTGGGTCAATGGATCTAGAATGTTGTAATAAGCCAGCCCACCTTGACCAACTAGAAACCCATGAATCGCCTCTCTCATGGCGTTGTGGAATATGTCCACGAAAGCTTTGTTATGTCTTGATATGGCATCATGAACAGATTTGTCAACAACTTCCTTAAAGAAACGCATGTCTTCATCTTCAGTCTGCCCGTGTAATAGAACTCTTGGTAGTGGAAATTTCTGAACAATTGTGTCGTCACGTGTTTTGGTGTAGGACAACAAACACTTGTTCTGAAACTCTTCTGTAGCTTTGCTGATGATACCCTTATCCCCATCGGGTAGATCTTCATAATGCAACATAAGGATATTGTTGTTGTTGTGAACTTCCATGACGATCGTGGGGTCCCACCGAGAATGCCAGAAACGTATGTCGACACAGAATTTTGTCCCATGTCGAGGACACACATAGCAAGCCAAAAGGGTCCGCTCGATGGAGCTGGAGATCCGCCTAGCTTCAGCGCAAGGGTGGTTGATCCTGTGCACTCCTCTTGATACGTGCCAGTCAATTTGACCCTACAATTGACAAGAAGAGAAAGTTTATCAATAATTAAGGGCAGAACATGCCGGTGTTGCCAAACAGTCCTGAATGTGCGGCTCTGAGAGCCGATATGAAAGGAGATTGACTAAATAGCTGATTCCAGCATATTCATAAGAATAAATCAGTTAAAGCTCATGGGGTTGTGTAAGAAGAATCGGTTATCATCATGAATGTCATTGTTTAAACAAATACTGGTCACTGGCAAAAAGATATCAACAGTAATTAGTTCATGCTAAGCCAATGACTATAAGTAACCGAACTCCTTTACAAATGAAACAGTTGATCATCATTCAACCATTTAATAGAAATAAATCTAATGAACATATTAGATCTCATCTATCGCTATGACCAGTAGGGCATGAGGCAGAATCATGCAGGTCGTAGAAACGACAATAGACTCGATGACCCTAACTTATTACTAATATCAGTGTGACATGAGACAGAATCATGCAGGCCGTAATACAATAATAAGATCACGGGGCTAACACATCTTTCAACCTATCGTTACTTCAACGATCTCGTGATGTGAACTGTTCGTGAAGGCGCTTGATATTGGCTAAAACAACTGATTTAGGCATATCACATAGTTAACGTCATGCCCTCTCAAGAACAGATCTACCAAATAACAATCCCTACTTCACGGTGCTAATAGTGGGGTGTGAGGCAGAATCACACAGGCTGTGATAACGGGCCATGGAACAGTTTTTGCTAACCAATAGATCTACTCAAGATCAAACATGCCTTAACCGCACGCTTGCACGATCAAGATTGATGTAAAACAGCCGATAAAACATAACTCATCGTTTAAAGTACATATTAGATCAGTTTTAGATTAACAAACGATGGGTTAAAAAAGATATAAGGCCGATCTAGAGCAATCCCAATCGGGCGAAGTGATATTTTTGTAATTAAATAAATAATGAAAGCAATAAGCAATATCGGTAACTTAATGAATCTATCCGAAGGAACGCCACCCTTAGATAGATCCGATAACTTGACCTTGATCTAGTTCATGCAGTGGGAGTCGACCGGATCGATGCAACCATACTTGAACTAGGCAAGAATCGATAACTAACTTATACCAGAGTCGTAGTGAAGGTCGACCGGATCGATGCAGCCGTACGAACAGAGGTATAAGCCATGACGGTACTTACAACAAGCAGTGGAGGTCGACCGGATCGATGCAGCCATACTTGCTAAAGAACTCGCTGAGATCTACTCTACTCCTACTCCTAAGGGGTGGCCGGAGCCGAAAAAGTAAATGACTTGTATATTGGATTGATTGTGTGTGTACAGTAGCCGGGGTTTGGTATTTATACCCAGAGCTTAAAAATGAATCCTACTAGAGTACGACTCAGTACAATTTTTGGTATGAAGAAAATATTCCTACTTTAAGATAACTTGGACTCTAATTTTCCCCTTTTGTAGAGTCCTATATATATATTCTCGATGCCAATCATATCTCGTCATCGTTATCTGCTAACGTTATTCGGAGAGAACCGATCCCAGTGTCGCATTCGACCCGGCTGATATCAATCCTTACTCAATCAACTCCTTGATTGGCACAACCTTAGAAGCCTGTGATTTCCCGTGCTCTTCTCCCAAATTTTGGTGTAAACATATTCATCATTTCCATTTTTAAGAGATTATCTTCAGAGTCCCATTTTATTTACTTGGCTCTTACAAGAAATTAAAGCAAACTAGACACACTCTTTTTATTTTATTTTCATTTTTAGTTCATGCATTATAACTATATATATTTCTATAAAGATAACTTTTTATTTCATTTTTAGTTATTCACATTTTTTAAAACAAACTAAGAATAATAAATGAAAAAGAAATACTTATCTAGATATACGGGGATGCCTTCTCCCCCAAGCTGGTTGTTGTTGTGGTTGCTCAACGAGGTGGCCGAATCTGGAGGTGCTAGAACAGAGCCTCCCAATTTTTCTTTTGCTGTTACTGTTGTTGTTGGAGACTGGCCATCTCGTGTCCCATGCCTACCTTTGGCCTGAGAAAGACATGCATCCTCCTTGATGCCCACTTGAGGTTGCTTCATAATCTTGCCCTTGGTAGTTGAGGAAGTTCATTGATCAAGTACTTCGTTCACTCTTGAGGATGAGGATTCTTGAGGTGGCGCCTCCAGTAGTGCTGCTTCCACTAGTGGTGCCACTTTATTTTGCCAAACCTATCTTGGTTTTGAGTTTTATTTAGGTTTGACAGGTTCATCCTTTCTGGAATTGTTCCCCCTCCTTGTTTAGTGTTTTGAAGCCAACCATCAATAATAGAAACTAGTGACATCTTGTGTGAATCATTATTGCCAGTTCAGAACTTTCACTCATAAAATTTGGGGATCGATTCAACCACACTTTGCTCAAAGTGTGTTATGCTCATAAAGACAAGGTAGAGATCAAGTGCATGGGCTCTGTTGTTGGAAAAACACCAACAAAACCAAAACTTTATTTACTCTTCTCTAGCCTTAGGTGCATTGAATCATGATAGAGTTAATGTTATGTGCATTATTTATTCTTATAACATGGGTGATAAGATCAGAAAGATGTAGCATTTTGACTGTGATAAAAGAGTGGAGTTGCTTAACTTATGGAATGATTGTTCATCTTTATAATGTATCAAACTTTACATGATTATGACTATCATCCTCCAAGGGTAAGATATGCAACATTTTAGCTCATTTGGTTAAGACTATGAGATCAAGAAAATGGTGCTATGAACAACTTAAGGAACAAGACATGTTGAGTTAATCAGGTTGGATTAAGCAAAGTTGTAACTCAAACATATTTGTTTCTTCATACTAAGACCAAGAGGAAAATGATGACTACTTACCTTAGGATGTTACTTTATTATTGGAGCGTGATGACACCAAGTGATGAAGGGTAGATGACTTATGGTGGTCTTCTCTTCCTCCTTGAAGCTTTCCTTGCTTGAGCTGTTCATGAGCATCTTGTCTCCCATGTCGCACTCCTTCTTTCTCATTCTTTTGTCATGCCATCTTTTTGTTCTTTCTTTTGTGGATCTTGTCATTCTGTTTGGACCTTCTGCTCTACTCATTGTTTCTTCTCTGCAAAGGATTAGTGGACAACACATACCCGAAGGAATATACAAATGAATCAAAACAAGGATAGTGTTGTCATAGAGCTAAAGGTCATATGTACCCCAAGTTTTAAATAATGTGCCTTTATTATTCACCACTACTTCAATCTTTCAACAAGGCTAAGGCAAAGATGTGTGAAATAGTTTTGAAGAATACCTCTAACCCTGATTTGTTTCTATGTATGATCTCCACACATTCCCAACAAAATTTGAATATTTTCCTGCAAGGGTTAGTCCACATATACAACTGAATTCTATACAACTATGTTCCGATTCAATGATTATGTTCGAATAGTATTCCAAAGCATACTTATAATAGAACAACGAAGCTTAAAATACTAAAGAGATTCATTCCAGTAGAAACAAGAATATGTATGCTGACCCAAAAGAGCATGATTATTTAAATTTTTACTTGTTAGAGATTTAGCAGGTTGAGCACATCATAATGGTAGAGCTAACCAAGACAAATTAGCAACATGGCATGAGATGTTTTTAGAGAACTCTATCCCCACACTTGAATTTTACATAATGCAGAATCAAATTTGGTTGATAGAATTCTCCTGTGAATGTGATTCTATGTTGCATAATACTTGGTTGAATCTACCTCGTGTTTTCCTTTGTTTTATCAAAATGACAAGTGACAAACATACTTGAAGGAGACTTGTTCGATGTACCTATCAGTGTGAGCTTCATGGCTTTGGGTCCATTGAGCAGAACGTCTTCTTGCCTTTAGTTTTTCTTTGCACCTTCCAATCCTAGAGATTAGGATACGGACAATTGCATGATCTTCTTCCATCAACTTTTCTTGATTTTTGTTGATCCTTGGTTGACGAGTTGGGGTTGATTGGAGATGCAAACTCAAGTTCCTCTTTGATTGTCTTTATCTTATAGCGGCATGGTGGAGAGTTGTTCTTCTTTGTTTGTTTTGATACACCAGCTGTCTTGATGATCAAGGAAGGAACTTCATTGATGCTTGCATAGAAGCTTCATCTCCAATGTTTTAGGGGTGTCTTTTGTGTGTTCATGGTCGTTCATGGCCTTACGAGACACCATAGGCAATCCGCCATAGGTTGATGATGTTGGTTGATACGAGGATGCATGTCATGGCATCACGTTGTCTTGGTCCTTATTGCCGACATGTGAGCTGGTCTTTTCGAAGATGATGGAAACAAGCATATTCTTGGCTAGTACAAGGTGGGTTGCATCCTAATTCTCATCAGCACCCTAGCTTGAGTCTTGGGAAGGCTCAATGCTAGGTTGTCTTTGATGTTGCTCATAGTCTCTCAATTTGTTCGTCCACTTCCTATGAGTGAGTACTTCTATTATAGATCCTTTTTGTGGCACTCATCTCATTTCTCTTTGTTCCATAGCTAAAGTGGTGGTTTGGTTTGGGTTATAGGTTAATACCAAACCATGGATAGGAATAGCGTATATTCATTCTTTCCTGCAAATGTTAGTAGACACATACCCAAGGGAATACAAAAAGTTTTAAATACGGGTTGTTATCCATAATCTGTATGATATTCATCTATGCTAATGAAAGGATGATTTTTAGAGTTACCTTAGCATAGATTTTGTTTATCATGTTCTATAGCAAGTTTTATGTGTTTTCTACATTCTAGCATGGTTCAAGGCCAAGATAATTCACTACAAGAGATAAGTGGATAAACCTTGATACTCACAGTTCTTCCTTTCATGAAGAATGATCTGGGTCTTCTTTTGTGCAATGTTGTTGGAGTTCATCGCATGCCTTGATTTATCTCCGATGTGAATTCATCTCTTGACTTACCCATATTGGATTTGAGAGTTTCCTGCAGGGGTTAGTCCAACAAAAATAACCAGTAACTACACAAGCAATTTTTAGTTCAATAACCAATCTAGGCTCCATGTCTAATTTTGATTAAGGAAGGCATTTTAACCTAAGAACCACACTTAATTTAAAAGCCAATGGAAGTATGTACAATACTTCCAAACCAAAACTTATTATTGCAAACAAAGGTAGCATGAAAGCACTATAGAGATTTATTTAATTGGAGATGAAAAAGTTTGATCATGGTGAGTGATTTTTTAAGGTAAAAAATGCAAGTGGCATGAATGTATGCAAGCAACTAGATACGCTGTGGATTTGATATCAGAGAATTTAAACTAAGCAGAGTGGATGCGTGAATCATTTAAAGTAAACATACAATGGTATGCAAGAATTTAAAAGAAAACTACTCATCAAGTTTAAAGTCCATGAGCAAGACTATCTCACCTTTCTTGATCAAACTTACCATGACTCACATGATGAAATTTGTGAGCAGTGTAGCATCTATTTTCATCACTTGAGATGTGATTTGAATTCTTGTGACGTCGACCTTTTTCTCAAATCTACACATGGTTAGAGAATATATATGTGTCTATACAAACCTATGAGATGGCAGGGTTCCAGTGTTGATGGATCTTGAATGTTCAGGCACCCTAGGTTCTTCAATGTTCTTCTTTTTCTTGTGGATGTTTGCCAGAAGGTCGAAACAACGTTTGTTGACTTGTCTTATTCCACAATTCAACAAATCAGGGGAAATCCTACTAAAGCTAGTGGTATGTTAATGATCTAAATCTTTATGCCAATTGTTTCGCGGCAACGGCGGCAAAAATGCTTGTTGGTATTTATAAGTGCAAATAGAATATGAAGGATTCCTCAAGCGCATAGAATATCATTGTAGCATTTTACCGTGAGTATTCCAGGTATCGTTATTTATATTTTATCACAGGGAAACAATGGAGTAAAGATTACTGAATATCAAAGAAGTATCTATCAGTCAACATACCATCATAGCTAGAGCAAGGGGTAAAGGTAATGATAGGAATTAAGGACAATGACACTCAGGGGATAGATGACTAAGATAATGTAAACTAGTCAACTCAGGAGAACAATGAGTGAGGTAGATTCCTATGATATTCTTATTACATGGTCAAAGAACTAACTCTACTCTTGTGCACTTCGAGATGCCGCTTAGACAGTAGAGCACCTACAATAGATAACTCTACTTACTCGACTATGGTCCTACAATTTAAGAACCTGTTCAATTCAGAGTGGACTACAAAGGATAGACGGGGCTATCACCTCCCGCTACTACCACCCAACCAGAGAACAGGGTGCACTCACAGACAGAGCATCGTATAAGCACCATGATTACACGAGACTTGGCTACTTAGCCCAATCGATAAACTATAGCAGCCTAAGCGCTCTATGAACCTGCACACACAAGTAGAGATAATCTTAACTAAGCAAGATATATATATATTTAAAGTAAGCATAGCCATTTAGATAATAATATGATAAATTGATAACAAGTCTTACAAGATGTAGAAGTGAAGATACAATGCTTTGCCGAGCCTCCAAGACTAGATCCGGAACTTGAGCATGAGTCTAACTCGACTCTGACTCCCGAGCCACTAATCTACTACATTCGAGAGCTCTAGACCTAATCCTCCTCGTTTGTGTTGATATGAATGAGGGATATGAATTAGGGTTTCCAGGGGATGGCTCTAGGGAGGGGGGTAGGGGCTACTATATTTGAGGGCGCCTGGCACCCTCCTCCTCTTAGTTAGCCTCATTGGTACTAAACTTTCCACCATATCTCATTAAAATGCACATAGGCCTTTATGGGCCAAATTCTCAATTGGGCCCAATTAATCCCGCGGCTCATGATGTGGAGTTTTTCTTTTATTTGTGAAATTTATATCTCTTCATTCCGAGCACCAAATATAGGAAATAATATATCCATTTCGATCAGCTTAACGAGCTCTTCGCAATGGTGCACTCTAATTCATCATTTGAGATAGTTTTGTTCTATGAAAAAATAAATATCCCGTGAGACAAGTGAGAGCACCAAAACTTGTGGAACGTGTTAGAATCAAACCCTATAACTATATTTGGTGATGGAATGAAGTATATATGCAGGTTATGTTGATGGTTTATAATTGTTCTTAGTGACCATCAACACCGTGTCAACCCTTGCAGGCTTTCCCCTTGAGGGCTGCTGGGCTGGTAGCTTGGTGGTAATTAGATATATGAGCGATGCAGGTACCCCTGGCCCATATCTCTGATAGTCTTTGATACCACTTTGTCAACCCTGGCCGCCGGCGAGGAGCCATCGACGTGAGTGCAAGACAGTACAAGGAAGGGGCGAGGAACGCCGGCGAGGAGAGCCCTTGCCTTGGTGACTTTGTGTTACTACTGAATGTCTCCCCATTTGGGTTCGTAGCACTTAAGTGCTGATTATAGACATTGACCAATGGTTCCCAAATGACAGTCTAATGCAAATAAATCATAAATAGATACAATACGTCTACTCTTCTGGAATATGCCTCCTCCCTCCTGAATGCCTAGTTCACCATTCAGTGTTAGGGGTGACAGGGCTGGGGCACGGGTCCTCGAGTGACGCAGGGCCAGGGCTGCTGCGGTCCGAGAGGGATTGGATGGTTTTGTATTGGAGACCAAGATATCATATTCTAGGATATTTTCGAAGGATGAGTTGGTGTTGATGATGTCAATAGGTTGCCTTCTAGCTTGTGTAGAAGTCGCTTAATTCCTTCAATCATTAACCTGACCATGTCTATCTGGGGATGCTTGCGGGGTCTGTAACACCCTAGGTGTTAGGCTTGCACTTTTGCACTTGCATTGCATGAGCATAAGCATCATTCATTCATATATGAGCATAAACATATGAAACATACCTTTGTTATTCTATGTTGCAACGTGTGTATGCTTTATAGTCATGCTTGTTAAGCGACTTATATGAGCATGACTATAAAGCATACACACGTTGCAACATGTGTATGCTTTTTAGATGTTAGTCAACAGGGCTATTTTAGACAGCCTGATGGCCTTTTCAAACCGGCCAAATGCGCACCGGTCATGGCCGACCGGCTCAGATGCCGCCATGTCAAGAGGGAGAGTGAGCCGGCTGCTTCCCATTTCCTCTCACTTGCGCCCTCGCTTTGCCTCTCGCTCGCCCACCAAGTGAAGCCGAGCGCAGCGCCATCGCCACAGTGCCTTCACCGAGCTCACGTGCCACTGCCGCTGCGCCGTTGCTCAATATCTCGCGCACACTATGTTGCCATGACCCACTCTACATCCTTGACCCATTAGCGCCTTAGCTCTAGCCAAGGTAAAGGTCTACGACCATTTTTGCCACCGCGACATCACTAGAGCACCGCCGCGCTCTCGGCTCGCCGTGGCCAGGCTGCTCCACTACATATCCCGCCTTCCTATCTTCCTGTTCGTAGTTGCCTTAGGTCACTGCTACTTAGGTCAGAGCTAGGATAGATGCTACCGTACCATCACGTGGGAACACACCGCCGCTCCTACTGTGCCCGCCATGGCCGCGAGCTCGAGCTCGCTGCGGCCAGTAGCCCCTAGGTCTCGCCATCCCCCAATCGAAGATGTTTATGCATAGCCACGAATGCTAGCTCCTACCACAAAGATGGAGACCCACCTCTCACTACTGGTTAGCCAGAATGGAGAGCCCTACCATGGGCGCTAGGCACCGCCGTGCTGCCATGCACGTGGTCAGGCTCCCCCTCTGCTCCACCGTGGCTAGATCTTGCTCTAGAACTATGCTAGGTCACCGTAGAGGTAGGACCATCCTCGATGGAGCCTGCCGTGGTGGGAGACGGCCATCGCGCCACTGCGCGACCACCGCCGTCCACCATGGTCATCGGTGAGCTTGCTCCAGTGAGCCACCGACCCAACCTGAGGTACCCCTGGGTGCGGGTTGACGAGAGCAACACGATGGTGCCCGAGGTTTCACCGGAGACCTCACCGTCGGTGAGCTTTCGCCGGTCAGCGCAGTCCTCTACTTCTATGCCGATGACATGTGGGGCCATTAACATGCGGGGCTCAGTAGTGAGTCGTAGTGGGTGCACTAGACCGGGTGCACCTAGCAGCTGAGCTCGATTTGAAATTCTAATTTTGTATTTATTATTCTAGATTTTGTAGCAAACTTCAATAATTCATATCTAGAGCGAGGAGTGTCCAAATTGATTGAACCAAATTTTGTTGGATTCATCATGAACTGTACTATTTGATAAAAATATGAAACCTACTATTTGGGATATTTTCTAGGAGAATTAAATTGAGCTAGATAAGTGCTTTTAATGTAGGCTACTATAATTTTCTAAGAATTTACTGTGCACTTTTGATATATGTTCCTTATTTCACCTTAGTGCCGAAATAAATTAATAAAGGCATTTAAATAAATTATTTGGGCTTGACCATTATGTTTTCTAAAGTGTATAAGATGTCTATGAACTATTGGTACCATTGGTTGTGCCCAAATTTGATTGCTTGTATGCAATGAAATATTAGTTGCTCTATAATTCAATTTTAGTGACTGTTTTGGATAGTTTCTGTTGTTAAGTAAATTGCATGAATAAAATGATGTTTGCTGTGAATCTCGTCAATAACAAAGTTGTAGATAACTTACTTATCTTGCTTGTGTCAAATTTTCATGGCAATAGACTAAATGGTTTGAGAGTTATAGCTGTTGGAAGTTGGTCTCTAGAAATGCTTATTCTCTAGAATTTCTAGATAGATCTGGCAAATTTCTTTGTTTGACCTTGATAGCCGTTGAATCATCTTGAGATGACTATAATAAAGTTGTAGGCAGTTTTATAAGCTTTCCATAAAGTCGAAGATAATAGTATTTGGATGAGTAGAACTCCCGATATAGCCAAAATAAGTAGCTGTTGTTTACAGTCCAGGAAATGACTAAGTTAAATTATAATTGTTTGTCTTATGTGTTGCTTGTGTAGATGCTTAGGCTAATTGAGATTTGTTGTTAGCTGCAGGTTCTAAGCCTCTTACTAATGATGAACAACATGACCTTAGGTTATGTCGACACAGAATTTCGTCCCGCGCCGAGGACACACGTAGCAAGCCAGAAGGGTCCGCTCGATGGAGCTAAGGATCCGCCTAGCTTCAGCGCAGAGGTGGTCAATCCTGCGCACTCCTCCCGAGACATGCCAGTCAATTTGACCCTATAATTGACAAGAAGAGAAAGCTTATCAGTAATTAAGGGCGAAACATGCCGGTGTTGCTAGACAGTCCTGAATGTGCGGCTTTGAGAGCCGATATGAAAGGAGATCAACTAAATAGCCGATTTCAGCATATTCATAAGAATAAATCGATTAAAGCTCATGGGGTTGTGTAAGAAGAATCGGTTATCATTCTGGATGAATATCATTGTTTAGGCAAATATTAGTCATTGGCAAAAAGATATCAACAGTAATTAGTTCATGCTAAGCCAATGACTGCAAGTAACTGAACCCCTTTTTATGAAAGAAATAGTTCATCATCATTCAACCATTTAATAGAAATAAATATAATGAACATATTAGATCTCATCTATCGCTCTGACTAGTGGGGCTTGAGGCAGAATCATGCAGGCCATAGAAACAACAATAGAATCGACGACCCTAACTTATTACTAATATCAGTGGGGCATGAGGCAGAATCATGCAGGCCATAATACAATAATAAGATCATGGGGCTAACACATCTTTCAACCTATCGCTACTTCAACGATCTCATGATACGAACTGTTCATGAAAGCGCTTGATATCAGCTAAAACAGTCGATTCAGGCATAACGCACAATTAAGGTCATGCCCTCTCAGGAACAGATATACCAAATAACGATCCCCACTCCATGGTGCTAAAAGTGGGGTGTGAGGCAGAATCACACAGGCCGTGATAATGGGCCATGGAACAGTTTTTGCTAGCCAATAGATCTACTCAAGATTAAACACGCTTAACCGCACGCTATGCACGATCAAGATTGATGTAAAACAGCCGATAAAACATAACTCACCGTTTAAAGTACAAATTAGATCAGTTTTAGATTAACAAATGATGGGTTAAAAAGGATATAAGGCCGATCTAGATCAATCCTAATTGGGTGAAGTGATATTGCTGTAATTAAATAAATAATGGAAGCAATAAGCAATATCGGTAACTTAATGAATCTATCCGAAGGAACGCCACCCTTAGATAGAGTCGATAACTTGACCTTAATCTAGTTCGAGCAGTGGAGGTCGACCGGATCGATACAGCCGTACTTGAACTAGACAAGAGTCGATAACTAACTCATACCAGAGTCGCAGTAGAGGTCGACTGGATCGATGCAGCCGTACGAATAGAGGTATAAGCCATGACAGTACTTACAGACAAGCAGTGGAGGTCAACCGGATCGATGCAGCCATGCTTGCTGAAGAACTCGCTGAGATCTACTCTACTCCTACTCCTAAGGGGTGGCCGAAGCCGAAAAAGTAAGTAACTTGTATTTGATTGATTGTGTGTCCTTTACAATAGCCGGGGTTTGATATTTATACCCGGGACATGTGCATGACTCCTGTCTAAGCATGACTCATCACAATTTTTGACCGTATAGAAAACATTCCTAATTTAAGATAACTTGGATTCTAATCTTTCCCTTTTTGTAGAGTCCAACATGCCTCGTCCTAGCGCCGGTCATAGCCTTTGTCGTTATCCGCTGGCGCTATCTGAAGAAAGCCAATTCTAGTTTTCCATCTGAATCAGCTGGTTCTGATCTGCACGCAATTGATTCCTTGATGACATGATCTTGGGAGCTTTCGGGTCCCTATGACTCTTCTTCCAAATTTTGGTGTAAACACATGCCCCCCAATTTTGGGATAGAAGTAATTTTATTCCAAAATTATCATGTTTGTGCCCCCGATAGGTCTGCAGTCATGGATAAAGAATCTTGATCTAGAGTCTACTGTTTGTCGCCACCTATGTCAGCTCATGAGCCCCTGCTTCAAAACTTTTGCGAGAGCATCATTACTTCATGGGCATTTGGATCTATCCTTCCAGGCCGGCTATAAAATGTCTATCCGACCCTAGCGAGAGCACTTCAACAATTCAGTCATGTTTCTCTTCTATATGCCCCCTCGAGTGCTTCTGACTCCGCCAGACCCTCCATGGTCTATCTTTTTGCCATCGAGATCTTGAGCGGTTAGAAGAATTCTTGTGCATAGGGAGATTGTGTCTCCCATCTTAGCACCTTATCGAGCAAGAGAATCAGCTACTGCGGTTAGAAGAATCCTTGTGATATCGCCTGGGTCTTCCCTCCATGCTCGCAGAGCTGTTCTAGTGTTTGTAAGGGCTAAAATGTGTGGACACCTTCCCCTTGTTTGCTCATTCAAATGCCCGTTGGGAAGGCCACAAGCTTCTTTCCAGCAGTTTCCCAGTCACCGAGAAATCAGTTGGGCATCTATTAGGCAAGTGGTTTTTCCCTTCTCTATTATAATTTTATTAGCAGACTGATGTGACTTGGTTTATGATGACTTTCGGCTCTATTGGGATTCGAACTCCCTTGAATCCAAAGAAACCTTGGTGGGCTGATTGCTGGTCAACGTAAATCTTTTGTATACATCCACAATATTCTACAACTTGGGGAAGCAATGAGCCCGAATCTTTTATCCCTTCGTTATCCTTTCCCTGAATTCCCGGAGCGTCGATCCGTTTCCGTATCTGATTTCAATTTCACACCCCTGGCAAAATCTATCTCTTTGCCTTCCTAGGCTATATAAACGGGCCACGACTGGGGATCGAAAAACAACTCGCTTCATCTCAAACCTTCCACGTTCTTTGTGTAGTTCCTGCTCTTCCATAGGTTTGAGATCATGGAGAACAGCAAGAAGTTTGCTGAGGAGGCCCTCAACGGACACACATCATCGCGTCAGCGCCTTCATCATCACGAGGGTACAACTTGTGGTGCCCCTACTGCCTCGGGGGATAGTACCAACTCTATTCGGCCTTTAGGGTCCTCTTTGTTAACAGCTCATCGCTAGCTCCCTTGTTATCAAAGGAGGCGGATTGACAACGACGATCTGCTTGCCTCCATTGATCGGCATGGCTAGAGTCTCGCTGAATGTCTCTCCCTCGCAGAATCAGCCCTGGCCATGGTTTGATGTCGATCACCTCTCGAGGTCGATTTAGTGGAGGATAGGTTGGCCAAGGCCAAGGCCATAATTATGGGTGAGATATCTGTCATAACCTTTGCCACTTTTCAATTTCATCTTCAAGACTCTAATCATCTCCCCTTTGAATCTTTTTAGATCTGTTTGCCCAACTGGAGAGCCTCCGATTGGTTGCGGAGCACGCGGCGGGATTCATCAATGCCAGAGGCGCCATTCCGGTGGTTCGCCTGCACGACATCCCAAACCGTGTCAGGGAGGTCGCTTTGCATAGTGTCCGCCATGGTGCCGCCATGGCGTTGGCTTCTGCGCAAGTCCATTCTAGCCATGAGCTTCGATTCCTTCCCCATGGTTTTCCAGTCGCGATGCACCCTAGGGATTACGAATGCCTGATTAAGGATTTCTTCAGTGCTGCTAACTCCGTAGCCTTTATCTCTTAGGCCGATGATATAGTAGTCAAAGTGTTTTCCAGCCCGTAGTTTGTAATATGTGATATTAGCAAACAATTTCTCCGTCTTAAGTGATTTTTACTTTTGTTTTGTACTTCATACTATATGCATCACTTTGTCCATGTTTGCTTTGCTCCTGCGGGTGATACACATTGTACCGGCTTTTACCCCTCTGGGTTTATTTTCGTACCAGAAGCGATACCCTTCTGGCATCGGCTATTAGAGCTGACAACCGAGCAAATTGGTTGTCAAGTATTAATCCAAACGTCACGGTAATATTTCTTCAAATATCCTCCATTTGATTGCTCTACCGAATTCTTCTTCTCTTCTCAATGTTTCCAAAATATAAGTATTACCAGGCGCACAACGCTTGATCCGATAAGGTCCTTCTCAATTAGGTGACCACTTTGCCAGATTTGTTGTCTTTTGACCTAATCAGCAATTTTACTTTCCATACCAAATCTATCCTAGAGAATTGCTCATTCTTGACCTTTTAACTGTAATACTCTGCAATCCTCGGTTCATGGGCTTCAATGCTTTTCAAGATCTCGCAGCCGAAGGCAACTCAAGTCTTCTGAGTCATTCATCACTACATTCTTGTAGACTTCGGTTGATAAATCGCTATACAACATAACATGCCTCGATCTAGTTTGAACTTCCCAAGGAGGGACTATATTGTGGCTATACATGAGTTCATAAGGTGACCCTATCAGCTCTTTTGCTCTTGGCCATCAAGGGTAATTCATCCCTAGCCCTCTCTAGAGTCTTGTCTCCCTTCTCCATTTTTAAAGATCAGGTCCTGAAGGTGACATAGGCTTCAGGGGAGTCTTTTGATCGTGAAATTCTTTCGACCAAGGGGAACTCGAACATGCATGAGGCTAAAGGATTGTCACAGTTGATTGATCACCTTTGTTCTGGCTAAAGAGCCGATTTTGAAAATAGCCAATTCCAGACTCTTGGTTTTAATCCTATCTAGGTCTGAAAACACGACCTTTATTAAGAGAACCCTTCGATCTTCAATCCTTAGTCATCTAGCGCCGTATTCTCTTTGGCATTGGTGAAGTGGCATTTCTCCTTCTATTAACTGCAGTTGCCTTTTGCGCGTCCCAAGGTGTCCGCATCTTCGCTTCATGTCTTCAAATACCAGCCGAGGGTTTCGGCATCAAACACATTTCCATCCACAATTGTTCCTTTGCTCTCTTCCGCCTACCAAAACCCTGTAGTAGTTTTCTTCCTTCCTTCCGTAGATCCAATCATCTCTCATGGCCGGTGAGGACACCCGAGCCAATCGCAGCGGAGGAGATCTTGGAAGAGGACACACCGATGAACCAGTGTCTCCGACACGTGAGGTGAGATTGGCAATCTCTGTTCACGATGATGACCTATTCTGACTTGCCTATAGGTTTGTTGTGAATTACAGCCTCCATCCTTTCCCTAGGACTGACAAACCCGCTGATGCTGCATCCTCCGCACCGGCTTTGTCGTTGGATTCTTCCAACTCATATAACGGCGACAATGCTAGGCGCTTCTTTCGAGAATGGAGGGCGGCCGTGGACCGCTATTCCAATGTGATTCGGAACAATGGCCAGCTTGAGATTCATCTAGGGGTCTTCCAAGCAACCCTTAATGCAGCTGAGGAGGAGGCCAGCGCCGTTCGAGCGTGGCTGGCTGAGTCTGACGCCATGGTAGCAGGTAAGATGAGTTCCATGAACGCTTGTATTTTGGTTTCCATTGCCTTTGTCTTGATAGTCTTCTGTAATTGCCAGCTCAAACGGTGCAGTTGGAGCCTCTTCAACTAGCGACGAATGCGGCCACAGACGCCGTCAATGCTTGGGGTTCCCTCATTGACGCTTGTCTCCAAGACATCCAGGCCCGCGTTCAGGAGATTTCCCTCCATGGCGTTCATCACGGCGCGTCGGTGGCACTAACTGTGGCATAGGTCCAGACCGGGCATGACCTCCATGCCATGGAGGTTGGCTTCCCGATCGGTGATGGTCCTAAGGGACATGAAGACTTGATAGAAGAATTCACCGTAGCGGTGGAGGCCGTCGTGAACATCACATCTGCTCAGGATGTGGTGAACAAAGTCTTTGACTAGATCGTAGTTAGGGGAAACCAATGAACAAAGACTCCTCTTTCATGAATGCGCCTTAGTGCAATGCCCCTGTGTATGATTGTTTTTGCTTTTTTGTTTTTGCTCTATAGGCGATACGTAACGTATCGGCTTTTATTCTCTTTGAATATTTTCATTTTTTGAACTAGAGGCGCTACCCTCCTGGTACCGGCTATTAGAGCCGAGAACAAATCGGCTATCAAGTGTTGACCAGATGTTAGGATAATGTCCCTTTAAGTATTTTACCATAGAACTTTTCATATCAAAGGTCAAACGATTAATCAATCCAGGTCAAGCATCCTATTAAGCAAAATATAACTTCTTTAAGAAATCAATTAACTCTGAATCGCACTTACAATTTGACTCAGTATCCACATATGTCGGCCTAAACCCATCTCCAGTACTCAATGCTTATTCTTCCTTTAATCCAATGGCCGACGTGGAGCCGTGACTTTTCTACTAAAACAAACTCTTAGAGCCGATCGCTTGCATCAGTTGTTGCCTTTCATTGCTGATCTTAATGAAGCCTCCTTCCCATGACTTGCTAGAAAAACATTCGAAGTCTCCTAGTTCCCAAAAGACTGGATTGGCTGTCGTGATGCTCACGGACTCATTAGCGTGAACCAGTTTGACATCATCTCCATGCCGTTGAATCAAACACTGATGCATGGTCGATGGTATACAATAGTTCTCATGAATCCAATCATGACCGAGGAGCAAACTGTACAACCCTTTTCCATCGATGACGAAGAATGTGGTGAGCAGAATCTTGCTCCCGATTGTTAGTTCGACGTTTATTGCCCCCTTTGTCTTAGACATATTACCTCTGAAGTCCTTAAGCATCATGTTAGTCTCCATCAGATCTCCTGGTCCTTTGCCAAGCTTACAAAAAGTGGTGTAAGGCATAAGATTGATAGAAGCATCTCTGTCCACCAACATCTTGTTCATCGGCTTCCCATCAACAAGACCTTTCATATATAAAGTTTTTAAGTGCCGATGTTTGACTGGTTTGTCAAATATTGCTTGATGTACAACTGTTAACTTGACAACTATCTCCTCATACTCCAATTCATCAAAATCTGAATAAACTTCTTGATCTGCCAGAGCTCTGAATTCTGATGGCAACAGAAAAGCCATTTGGATATAAGCCGATGGTTGCTTTCTATCGGCTGTTTGCTTGGTACACCATACTTGAGGTTTACCGGATGCTTGAGCCTGTTCCATCTCTTTATTCCTTAGGCGTTGCACCCTTCTCTTCTGGCTTCTTGTTAAACCTCTTGGACACCACTGGCCTTCCTGCCAAACATATTTTTCTTTCGTTGCCTTCTTCTTTATAATCAGCCCAGTCCTGGTCAACAACTCTTTTTCCCAGCCGATTATGAACACTTTTATTTTTTTAAGCGCCAATCCATGTTATTATGATGATATGCATCTTGAGCATGGATAGACCGGCGGTTTGTTTGAGACTGCCTAAACTCCCGATATTGATTGTTGCATTCTGGACGGTCATGTTTGGTAGGCAACTTCAAATCTTCATTCCAGCAATGTCTGAAGAAAGGACAATTACAATGTAATTCAACTTGTTTCCTTTCATACCTCTCTTCTTTTAGTTGATGCTGGTATGCTTGACCCTTTAACCAACACTGATAATCCTTTTCCTTCTGCCGCTGCCACGTATTCAACAGAATCTGAGATGCAACTCGCGGCTTTGTCGTCCCTGCTCTTGACGTCTCCCCCTGCTCGTATCGGCTCTTTTGCTTGGCACGACGTCTTCTAATCTCTCTGTACTCGTTAGCCGATATTTGCATCTTGGGATCGACTGTTCTAGCTTCTTTTGATTTGGTTGATGTTAGGACCTTAGCCTTTCCTTTGAGTAGCCCAGCATCAACCATGTTTTGATCTCCTGGGAAAGGATTATCATCAACTTTCATTTTTTGAGGTGTATCAAATTTTAGCCTCCCCTGCTGAATTGCCCTCTGTATATGCCGTCGGAAAATTTTGCATTCATTAATGGAATGAGAAGTAGCATTATAGAACTTGCAGAACTTCTTATTCTTCAACTGATCAGGGGGCAACATGTCATGACCATCGGGCAACTTGATCTGCCCTTTCTCAAGCAAGAAATCGAAGAGCTTATCTGATTTGGTGACATCAAAGTCATAGCTCTCCTGGACTCCTCTTCCCCAAGGATTTGACACCATTACTATCTTCTTGCCCCAATTCCATTCAGCTGCAGCAACCTCTTCTTCATCTTCATAGCCGTCATTGACTGAGTATGGATCATAAGCTTCAGCTGCTGTGGTACTTTTCTGAAATCGGGTATCTCTACGCATACTCTAGAATTGACTATTGAGCGCTACCACTCGTTGATCCAATTGACCCAAGTTGTCAAATTCTTGTCCTAGCAACTTTTCTTTCCACATTGTCAGCATTCCTTGAATAGCTAAAGCAGCTAGTTGATCATCAGCCAAGTTTAAGGAGAAGCACAAGTTCCTAGTTTCTCGAAACCTCTAAAGAAATTCAGTGCCTGATTCATTAGTCTTTTGTCTTATAGTTGTCAGATCGGTAATCTTCTTTTCTCTAGTCCTAGTGTAAACATATGTATGAAACTTCTTCTCTATGTCAGTCCAATTGGTAATGGAATTGACTGGTAGTGATGAAAACCAAGTGAAGGCCAGCCCTGATAAGGACAAGGAGAAGAAATGAACTCGATGGGCATCCTCAACTGATGCTTCGCCAAATTGTGTAACATATCGACTAATATGTTCTATCGTGCCTGAACTGTCTTGGCCAGTGAACTCAGCGAATTCTGGGAGCCTGTAATTTGTGGAAAGAGCGACCAAATCATACCATTCTGGATATTGGCATTTGTACGAAAAGGTCAGCCCTTTTGGCTTTAGACCGAACTGATTTTTCATCATCTCGGTCACCCTCAGCAATAATTCATCAGCTTGCGGATTTGGATTCCTCTACACCTGCTGATCCATCTGTGGATTGAAATCCCGCGTGCCTTGAAATCCTAGATTTGGCATCATGTGAAGGGTGTTATAATTTATGCTATAGTGATACCCTTGTGGAATCTCTATCTGCTGGGTCCTTTGTTGGCTTGCTGCTTGAAGTCTCTGATTATAGACATAAGGATCTATATCTATACGGATCCTTTGAATTGATGGTGCTATTTTTTGAGCCAACGATGGTATGTGGCCTGATGTGCCAAAATTGATCACCTAGTTCTGACTTTGCCCTGCCGGCTGTTGCACATGCTATACTGGCAGTCTAGGATTGTATTGTATCTAATTCGCAGTAGTTCCTTGAGCATGTTCAGATGAACCCTGAACTGTCTGGACATCACCATTACCAGCTGGTGCTGCTTCTTGATGGCTAGTATTGACTTGATTAGTCCCTTAGGTCGATGGATCTGGAATGTTGTAATAAGCCGGCCCATGTTGACCAACTGGAAGCCCATGAATTGCCTCTCTCTTGGCATTGTGGAATGTGTCCAAGAAAGCTTCGTTATGGCATTATATGGCATCACGAACATATTTGACTACAACTTCCTTAAAGAAATGCCTGTCTTCATCTTCAGTTGTATCCGTCTGCCCGTGTAGTAGAACTCTTGGTAGTGGAAATTTCTGAACAATTGTATTGTTACATGTTTTGGTGTAGGACAACAAACACTTGTTCTGAAACTCTTCTATAGCTTTGCTAATGATACCCTTATCCCCATCGGGTAGATCTTCATAATGCAGCATGAGGATGTCGTTGTTGTTGTGAACCACCATGACGATTGTGGGGTCCCACCAGGCATGCCAGAAACAAGTGTCGACATAGAATTTTGTCCCATGCCGAGGACACACATAGCAAGCCAGAAGGATCCAATCGATGGAGCTGAGGATCCACCTAGCTTCAGCGTAGGGGTGGTCGATCCTGCGCACTCCTCCCGAGATGTGCTAGTCAATTTGACTCTGCAATTGACATGGAGAGAAAGCTTATCAGTAATTAAGGGTGGAAACTGCCGGTGTTGCCAGATAGTCCCAAATGTGCGGCTCTGAGAGCCAATATGAAAGGAGATCGACTAAATAGCTGATTCCAGCATATTCATAAGAATAAATTGGTTAAAGCTCATAGGGTTGTGTAAGAAGAATCGGTTATCATTCTAGATGAATATCATTGTTTAGGCAAATATTCGTCACTGGTATAAAGATATCAACAGTAATTAGTTCATGCTAAGCCAATGACTACAAGTAACCGAACCCCTTTTTATGAAAGAAATAGTTCATCATCATTCAACCATTTAATATAAATAAATCTAATGAACATATTAGATCTCATCTATCGCTCTAACCAGTGGGTCATGAGGTAGAATCATGCAGGCCGTAGAAACAACAATAGACTCGACGACCCTAACTTATTACTAATATCAGTGGGGCATGAGGCAGAATCATGCAGGCCGTAATACAATAATAAAATCATGGGGCTAACACATCTTTCAACCTATCGCTACTTCAATGATCTCGTGATGCGAACTATTCGTGAAAGCGCTCGATATCGGCTAAAACAGCCGATTCAGGCATAACGCACAGTTATGGTCATGCCCTCTCAGGAACAGATCTAACAAATAACGATCCCCACTCCACGGTGCTAACAGTGGGTGTCGACGAAATATGGTCGGTAGTCTACCTAGGGGTATGCCCAAGGTAGTAGATTGTCGGCAGACAGATGCGCAAGCCACAAACAAGATGGGGACACAAGACAGACACGAGGTTTTATCCAGGTTCGGCCGCCAAGAAGGCGTAATACCTACGTCCTGCGTCTGATTATATTGCTGTATGTCAATGAGAGATGTTTTTAGAGGGGTCCCCTACCCGCCTTATATAGTCCGGGGGGCAGGGTTACAGATCTAGAAACTAATCCTAGCCAGTTACAACTGCCATAGGTGGCCAGATAAGGATTCCTATTCTAACCGACCAAGATCTTGCTTGATCGCCAAATCTGTCTTGACTCCTTGTGCGGGACTCCGAACAGGTTGGCCGGGCCGCGCGTCGTCTTTTGGTGGACTGGGCCCTCTGATCCGGGCCAGCCCAAGCCTAGCCGTAAGGGTATAGGGGTTAATACCCCCACAGCTAGTCCCCGAGCACCATGTATTATGCTGTGACACGCCATTTTAACCTTCACTGAACAGTGAGGCTTGAGTTCTTGACATCTCTGAACACCATTATCGCCGAAGAAGTAGGATGTCCGAAGAATGTATGGTGCTCTTAAGAAGAAAGAAAAAGATTTCCATCCTAGGAAGTGTGCCCACTTGTATTTCTGAAAAGAAATGTAAGTGCGTCTTGAAGCATAGCATCCTTGATCATCAGAGGCATAGGGGTCGAAAAACAAACACATTCACCGCAAGGTGAAGTGTGCCCACTTAGTCCCCGAGCCTGGTAGTAGGTGACGTAGGCATGTGGTGCCAGGGTCTAAAAAGAATTCCCAGTTAAGTTGAGAATCCAATCGTCGTACAGGCGATACGAGATGCACCGGCAGGTGCATCGTACCGATGTAGCCCTGAGCTTGCTGGAAGGCGAGGTATGAGCCTTGTAGCAAGGTCTAAGTAAATGTCTCTCAACTGTATGTGACTACAAATCACATGTAGCCAAGGAGAGCGGTCTCCGATCAGTGGTCGGGACAGTTCCTGAGCATGGTAGTGGTCGGGGCAGTCCCGAGCATAGTAGTGGTCTAGGCAGTCCCCAAGCATGGTAGTGGTCGGAGCAGCCCCCGAGCACGACAGTGGTCGGAGCAGTCCCTGAGCACGACAGTGGTCTGGACCATCCCTGAGCATGTGACATGCAGCGAAGAAATGAATACCGCTTGTACTATTATTTGGTGTATTTATTTATCTTCTTACTCTGTCAAGTCCAATCTGACACGCTTGGTCAAAAAAGCAGACGGGTATAGCATGTCATACTACCTTCTTGTCCTTTCAAGCAAACAGTCGCTTGGCACCTGTAAGGAGGTGTGTCAGTGCGGGCCGTCTCACACTAGCAACGAAGAGGCGCGTACACTGGTAATGAAGGGGCGCATATATTGGCATAGATCTCGAGGTTGTGAAAACAACCATCTGCGGCACGTGCGCACGTCTCCTAAGAATCTCAGGCAGACGAAATGGTGGAACTCTTGGTTATTTATAATATAGAACTAGTAAGTTACTTTTTACCGATCCCCATTACCATTCGCCGCTGCAGCCTTCTTCTTCCTCTTGCCAACCCTAATACCTCCGATATCACCACACCTCCGATATCACCACCAATCACCCCTCCACCGTATCCACCTCCTTAGCAAGGGTGGATTCATGGCAAAGAGTGACGCCCAAAAGAAAGCCGGAGTCATGGCGAAGGAGTGGTGGAAGTCAAGAAGCAACGAGCAGACCATCGAAGACCTCATCATCATGGGAGTACTCCACAACAAGGCACTCGCAGGATGGTGCGTGCCGGAAGGAGAAGGGTACCCTGATCCACAACCAGGTGAGATTGTGGTTTTCGAAGATTTCTTCAAGCGGGGTTTTGGTGTTCCAGTGCACCCTTTCCTTCAGGGGCTCTGTTTGTATTACGAGATTGGGATTTGCAATCTGCATCCCAACTCGATTCTTCTTGTCTCCACCTTCATCCATCTTTGTGAAGCATATGGTGGCTTCTAGCCCCATTTCAACTTCTTTCGCCATCTTTTCTATCTGCGGAAGAAAGGAAGTGGCGGCTCGAAGATAGCCGGAGGTGTGTACCTCAATCTACATGACGGGATGAAGGCCCAGTACTTGCACTGCCCTTGGAACACATCACTGGACGACTGGTAAAGAAGTGGTTCTACATCCGTGAAGAGCCAAACACGATCACATTGTGCGATGTGGGGTTCATTCTGGAGAAGAAGAACAGCTGGTCAGAGAAGCCCGAGCACTTGGAACAGATCTAAGAACTTCTTAGGATGATCCCGTGGAAGAAACTGGACGGTCCGAGCGTGGTCAGGAACTTCATCAGCCAAAGGATCCAGCCCTGCCAGAGGAGGGTACATCCCGGCTATGAGTACCAAGGTAGCACAGACCCAACGAGGACCAGGCAAGAGGCGCTTGACAAGATAGAAGTCAAAGCTTGGATTGGAGAGCTTTTCAACTTAGCTCATCCAAATTATGTCAGGTTGAGCGACATCGAGCACGCTTTCAAGCTGGCCCGACCTCCCCCAAAGGTAAATTATGCTGCCTTGTACCCGTAGAGTTATGTTGTAACAGAAACTTACTGTGTTATCGCCTTTATGTTTCCCAGATTAATGGTCATGATAGAGCAGCAGTGTTCGTGTCTCTACCCCCTGGTGTGGATTGGCCACAAGTTGCCGGCCCAACCACCCAGACCAGCGCCGGGATCGAAGACGTCGACTGGGCCATACTCGGAGTTGGGGAGGAGGCAACGACCAGAGCTGCTGGTAAGCGGCCGGTGGCTAGCAAGCGTCGTCAGGCCATCTTTACATTATCAGATGATGAAACAGAGGATGCAGACATCTTTTGACTCATCCCTCAAAAGTGGAGGAGACAACTGGAGTCGACGGAGCGGGGTGGCTCCTCCGTGCCAGTGGGACTCGCATCGCTGACCACTGCAATGTAGAGGACAAGCGGCAAAGGGGTCGAGCATCAATCCCTGGCGCAGGTACTGGTCGTAGAAAGAGACCCGGTGGCACCCGCAGAGCACGTGGAGCAAGACCGGCCGAAGAGACACGCCTTTGCCACATCATTCCGTGCTTCCAAGTTGTAAGTATTTGTAACCTTGATGTAAGCTTACAATTTATATTGAATAATGTTGTCTTCTGAACTTATCTCTGATATATTAGGTCGGCGTCCACCGAAAATCCCAACCAACTAGCCGGGTGCGGCATGGCTCCGCCAACAATCCCAGAGAAAACTGCCCAGCAGCCGGCTATGGAGGAACCTATAGTAGAAAGTCCGCCAGAGCCTTAGCAGACGAGCGGCCAGACAACAGTTCCCGAGCAGGTGGTCGAGGGGAGAGCCGAGCCAAGTACAGGTGCTCTGAGCACTAACCCTGCTGAGGGGGACACGTCAGCGCCAAGGGTAACAGACCAAACCATGGAGCAGCAGCCAGAGGTGGCACAGAGCACGTTTGCCGATGCTATAGCCCGTGGGAAAGCCATAGTGATCGCAGAGGCTGCAAACTCTAGACCAACGCCGCTACCTGAACAAGAGGCCGAAGAGGACGAAGTAGAGGAGGTCCTTGGCCGTCCCCAGGACAAACGACAACATGTATATGTGTCGCGCTGGCGGAACGACCAATGGGTTGTTCATGAAGAAATCCCAGAGGTCGAAGAAACCATGAAAGTTGAACGAGCGGCAAAATGTCTGGTGACGGAAGTCCAGGTATGTTTTGCATGACCACTTGATCCTGCTATCTAGTCAAACTTGTCTGACTTAGCTTTTGTACATGCAAGACTTAATGAAGACCGCAAGGTACCGAAAGAAGTGCTTCGACCAGATTGAGGGGATCACAACAAGCAATAGAGAACTGGCGGCCGAGGTGGAACGCTTGCGCCACCAACTTGAGGCCGCCAACCAGGAGAGGACAGAGCAAGAGGCACAGAACTAGAACCTGGTCGTCCAGCTCAGTAACAAAGAGCAGGAAAAAACAAGTAAGTTGTCACTTTATCACAACAAGTGCATGACATGTGTTGTTGCATTGTTGGTAGTAACAGCTGTAGTGCAGGCTTAGAAGCTGAAGTAGTCCATCTCCAAGAGGAGAACAGCCGTGTGGCCATAGAGTGTGGTTGCCTGATGGAGGACAACAAGAAACTGGCGCACGACCAGTCGCAACTCTGGGACCGCACAAACAAGATGAAGGAGGAACTAAAAAGTAAGTGTTCCAGACCACCTTGCTCATTCTATTGCCCATGTTATCTTGTCATGGCGTGACATTTTAATGTCTTGTGCGGTTTGCAGTTTTGAAAGTCAATGCCAAGAAGCATCTAGAAACTGTGATGAAAGATCGTGATGGCTAGAAGGCGCGATGTCTAGAGATCACCGAGGATCGGGACACATGGAAGAACCAGTGCCAGGAAGTGGCAACTGGTATTTTGCCCGTCCTCAACCTTATCGACCCAGCGCTTACAAAAGAAGTACCAAGGACACCGCAACTCGGACTAGTCGAGAGATGCCGAAAGGCATGGGAATGGTTCCAAGAGTTCGTGAAGGAGGTGGGTGAGTACACAGGCGCACATGTGCTAAGCATGGTGCGTGCCCACTACCCCCTGATCGATCTCAAGCGCCTGGAGGCTGGGTACCCGAAGGAGGTAGATCTAGGCAAGGCTAAGGAGCTTCGGATGACCCAGCTGGACCTGTCTTCAAAGATAATTGGTGACATTAACTTGTGTGGAGGTGGGACAACACCTGTACAGGGTACCATCAACAAGCCAGCTAGAAACACCATCAGTTGTGAGCCAACCGGCGAAGCCTGCGGTCTCGACCAGCCAGGCATCGGTGGGGCCATCCTCTTCAGCTTGACCAGTACAAGAGTCCCCGAGACTCGAGCAAGATGTCGAAAGTAGCGAGCAACAGGTGCCGCGTGCCCCGACCAGCCAACAGGATAGGCTAGAGCTGTAGAAGAAGGATGTAGTTGTGTTATTGTAAACTTGTACCTCTTCAGGCAAGCTTGTAATAACGTAACTGTATGTCATTATAAGCTTATTTGTTTTGTATGAAACGTATTTAAGCTTGAAACTCGTGTTGGTGTAACTAAGTGAGAACATGTTAGCGTTCTATTTAGTTGTACCAGTTTACTCGACACGTCATCCTAAAAAGTTTGTACGGCCCTAATTTGGCATGTGGTCGGAGTGTGAGGTGCGTGACCTGTGCACACGTAGATGCAAACAAGTCAAACCAGGGGGACCTGCCGATCACCCGTAGCGTAGAGAGCGGATCCCATGCACGCGTTGGGAGGAACCGGAGACAGGGCTTGCTCCGAAAACCCGGGAAGGAATGGTGGTTGGCTTTGACTGGCTAAGTTAGAATAACCGTAAAATTCAAAGTGACACAATCATAGTGGTCGAAGAAATCATAATAGCTTTATTGAATTAAATCGAAAGTACAAGAGGAGTACATATCTTAGTAGTTAAGCATAGAAACGCCTAAGCTTGTTGATGTGCCATGAATTTGGTACGTCCGTACCATCTAGGTGAGCTAACCTATAAGACGTTGGTCATGTGACTTCCTTGATCATGAAGGGCCCTTCCCATGGAGTTGCGAGTTTATGGACACCAGCCTGATTCGTCTTCCACTTTAGGACCAAGTCCCCGACCACGAAGAACCGCTCTTTAACGTTCTTGTTGTAGTACCTGCGCAAAACAGCAAGGTATTTGGCTGTACGTACGCAAGAATCAAGCCGCTTCTCCTCTGCACTATTCACTTCTAGCTCCCGCATTTCGTTGACCTTGCCTTCGTCAAAGTTTTCGACCCGTGCTGATCTAAAAGCTATATCTGCTGGGAGAACTGCCTCAGCGCCGTAAACCATAAAGTATGGTGAGACGCCGTTGTTACGACTGGGCTGGGTTCTGAGGCCCCAGACCACGGCTGGTAACTCTTTGAGCCATCTTTCGGGAGCTTTGTCATTTTCTCTGTACATCCTCTTCTTCAATGCATCCAAAATCATACCGTTTGCTCGCTCGACCTGTCCATTAGCTCTAGGGTGCGCCACCGAGACGTATTTTACTACTATGCTCCTTTCATCATAGAAGTCCCAAAAAGCGTTCCCGGTGAACTGAGTACCCAGATCAGTGATGATGCTGTTGGGTATGCCGAAGTGGTGGATGACCTAGTCGAGGAACGTGATAGCCTTTTCTGAGGATGCCTGTACCAGAGGCATGTACTCTATCCACTTAGAAAATTTGTCGATCAGCACAAAGACACATGTAAATTTCCAGGAGCCGGTTTGAAGGGCCCGATCATATCCAGTCCCTAGCATGCGAAGGGCCAAGAGGCTGGTATTGTTTGGATCTCATGTGCTAGTACATGGATTCTCTTGGTGAAGAACTGACAACCCTCACAGTGCCGGACTAGCTTCTCTGCATCAGCTACCGCTGATGGCTAATAGAACCCTGCTTGGAAAGCCTTGCCGACCAGCGTTCTTGAGGCCGCGTGGTTGCCGCAGGAGCCAGAGTGGATTTGGTCAAGGAGATGTTCGCCATCCTCCCGGGTTATACACTTCACCAAGATTTCCTCCTTTGCGTTCTTGCGCCATAACTTGCCATCGACGAGCAGATACTGCTTACTGCGATGCATCAGGCGCTCGTTTTCTATCTGATCAGTGTAACCGCTGCCATCTGTCAGGTACTTGATGAAAGGTACTCTCCAGTCAGGCTCATGAGTGGTCAGAGGTGGCTCAGTGGTGCTCGATGCCAGAACCGTAGCCACCAATTGCTTGTCTAGAGGCTTGTCGACCATGGGATCTTCCTCCTCGATGGAAGGCGTGAGTAGGTCTTGGATGAATATGCCATGTGGGACTTTGGGTCAGGATGATCCTAACTTTGACAGCGCATCTGCTGCTTGATTTTTGTCCCGGACCACATGTGTGTACTCGATGCCATAATACCTGTCTTCCAGCATTCTGATCGATTTGCAGTATGCATCCATCCTTTCGCTGGTCGTCTCCCAGTCCTTGTTGAGTTGGTTGATGACCAGAGCCGAGTCTTCGTAGACATAGAGACATTTAACACCGAGCTCGACCGCAATGCGCAAACCATGTAGGCATGCTTCGTATTCGGCGGCATTATTAGATGCTGGGAAATAAATCCTGAGGACGTACCAGAGCTGCTCCTTGGATGGTGACACGAAAAGGACTCCTACTCCTACACCGTCGATGTTAAGAGAGCCATCGAAGTACATCTTCCAATACTCATCGGGCCCCTAAGAGGTAGGCGTGCTTAAGTCTGTCCACTCGATGATGAAATCGATGAGTGCCTAAGACTTGATTGTAGTACGGCTTGCGAATTCCAAGGAGAAGGGGCATAGCTCCATTACCCATTTGATGATGCGCCCGTTCGCATCCTTGTTGCTAATGATGTCTCGCAGAGGGTACTCAGTCATGACCACCACACGATATCCGTCGAAGTAATGTTTCAACTTTTGGGATGTTATCAGTATGGCGTAGATCAATTTCTGAATCTGTGGGTACCTGGTCTTGGATTCATTGAGCACCTCACTGATGAAATAGATTGGTCGCTGTACCTTGTAGACGTGGTCGGGCTCGTCACGCTCGACCACCATGGCAGTGGAGACCACTCGATTAGTCGCCATAATGTAAAGCAGGAGTGTTTCATCTTCTCTGGGAGCAGTGAGGACCGGAGGTGACGTAAGGTATTGTTTCAGCTGTGTGAAGGCAGCGTCTGCTTCCTCCGACCACTCAAACTTCTCGGATGCTTTGAGCAGTTTAAAGAACGGTAGTCCCTTTTCGCCTAATCTTGATATGAAATGGCTAAGAGCGGCCATGCATCCGGTAAGCTTCTAAACATCCTCCACCTTTTTGGGCGGCTTCATGTCCAAGACAGCTTTAACTTTCTCCAGGTTAGGGCGTATGCCGTCGTGACTGACGATGTTGCCAAGTAGTATGCCAGAAGGAACACCAAAGATGCACTTCTTTGGGTTTAATTTCCATTGGAATGTGTTAAGGGCTGCAAAGGTGCGTTCCAGGTTGTCAACAAGGGTATGTGCTTCCTTGGTTTTGACAACTACATCATCAACATAAGCCTCGATGAGGTCGTCTTTTATCTCGTCTTTGAGGTAGGCCTGTATAGCGCATTGGTAGGTAGCCCCGGCGTTCTTGAGCCCGAACGACATGGTCGTGTAGCAGTAGGTGCTGAAAGGCGTGATAAAAGATGTCTTGATCTGTTCATCCTTTTTGAGAGCAATCTGGTGATAACCAGAGTAGCAATCAAGAAAGGAAAGCAGCTTGCAACCGGCGGTTGAATCTATGACCTCGTCTATGCGAGGTAAGCCGAAGGGGTCCTTAGGGCAGTGTTTGTTGAGATCAGTGTAATCAACGCACATTCTCCATTCATTATTCTTTTTGCGTACAAGAACCGGGTTAGCTAACCACTCCGGATGATACACTTCTTTAATAAATCCAGCTGCCAAAAGCCGTGTAACTTCTACCCTAATTGCCTCCTTTTTGTCGCGAGCGAACCATCATAGCTTTTGCTTGATAGGTTTGGCCTTTCCGTTGACATTCATGGAGTGCTCTATCAAGTTCCGAGGTACACCGGGCATGTCAGCAGGTTTCCATGCAAACACATCCACGTTGCTACTCAAGAACCTGACGAGCGCGTCTTCCTATTTAGGATCCAGGTTGGCCCCGATAAGGGCCGTTTTGCTAGGATCACCGTCGACCAGCTAGATCACCTTGTGCTCCTTGGACTTGATGTTCTTGCGTGGAGCCTCGAGCTCTAGGATCTCTAGGTGGTCGGTCGAGGTCTTCTTGGTGTCGAGCATGGTCTCAGCCATGCGAATAGAGAGGTCATGAGCCTCTGCTATTTTAAAGCTGTCGTCTTCACAGGTATAAGCTGCGTATATGTTACCCCTGAGGGTTAGAACTCCTTTCTCGGTAGGCATCTTGAGCACCAGATACCTGTAATGAGGTATGGCCATGAACTTGGTGAGCGATGGTCGACCAAGGATAGCATGGTAGGTGCCGTCGAAGTCAGCGACCACGAAGTTGACATAGTCGGTGCGGAAGTGGTCTGGGTCCCAAACTGCACAGGCAGCGTGATCTGCCCGAGAGATGTAGAGCTCTGTCTGGGGAGAACACCCCAGAACTATGCCTCGTATGGCTTGAGATCCGCCTGGGTTATCTTCAGGGCCGGTAGACTGTTCTTGAACAGTATATCGATGGAGCTACCGCCGTCAATCAGCACTCTGTCGAATTGAACTTTGTTGATACAAGGATCGAGGACTAGGAGAAAATGTCCTAGTTCAGGTATTGCGGCCCATTGGTCTTTTCTACTAAAGGATATCTCGCGGTGAGACCAAGGAGGGAGCCGTGGATCGGCGATGAGGTTGTCGGTGTTGGCCACTTTCAAGCAAGCGCAGGTGAGCAGCTTGCGTTCTCATTTGGTCTCGATGGACACTTTGCCTCCAATGATGGTGTGCACGCGATCAGTTGGCTTAACGTACTTGTGACGGGGATCTACGTCTTCATCGTCGTTATCCTCGTTGTGCTATTCCCCTCTGTCGTTAGGCTTGTCAGATGTATCCAGAGCCTATTGACGTGTGTAGATAGACTTGAGAACGCGGCAATTCTCCATGGTGTGGTTTGACTTGGGATGGAGCTGGCATGGCCCTTTCAATGCTTTGGCGTAGTCTTCTTCATAGTTACGACGCCCGCCACCTTTTTTAACGGTGTTGACCTCACCATCGTCTTCCCGAGCATGCTTGCCCCTGTAATCGTCACGGCGGTTACGTCACTGATTACGTTGGTCACGGTGATCGCGGGAGTCGTTGCACTGGTTGCGGTGGTCAAAATTGTCGTTCCGACCATGGTTACCGCAGTAGTCGTCGCGGTGTCGGGGTGGTCGAAGCGTGGAACCCTTGCTGCTTCTTTGATAATTATCTTTTTAGCGTCGTCGGCGTCCGCATATTTCTTAGCAGTGGCCAGGAGCGTTGTAACTGATTTAGGTCTCTTGCGGAGGAGCTTATCCCTTAGGGCGTCATGGAAGCGTAGGCCAGTGATGAAAGCCTCGATTGCCTCGTTGTCAAAGATTGATGGGACCTTGATGCGCATCCTTGAGAAACACCGGACGTACTCTCGCAGTGGCTCATCCTTCCGATCTTGGATCCGCTGTAGATCATATTTGTTGCCGGGTTGCTCGCAAGTAGCAATGAAGTTGTCGATGAAGGCTTGCTTGAGCTCTTGCCAAGAATCAAAGTAGTTCGCTGGCAAGCTGACCAACCATTGGTGACCTACATGGCCAATAGCGATTGGGAAGTAGTTAGACATGACATGCTCGTTAGCCATGGCTGATCTGCACGCAGTTTCGTAGAGCATGACCCATAATTCGGGGTTCTCCTTACCATCGTACTTCTGAAGTTTTTCGAGCTTGAAGTTCTTGGGCCATATGACTTGGCGAAGGTGCGGAGTAAACTGCTTCAAACCCGGCGGGCCGTGGGTGGTATCATAATCCATACGGCGATAGCTTTCATGGGATGCACGATCGTTGGCTCTCCGGTTGATGCGACCACGCAGATCACGTCCTCCGAGGTAATGGCGGAGATCGTTATTGCCATCGCGGCGATCTCGGTTGCCATCTAGATTAGCCCTGCGACCGTGGTTATTGCGGCAATTATCGCGGTTGTCTCATCGGTTGTTGTCCCAGACGTCACGGCGGTTGTCATCCCGACCACCATCATGGCCACCGTTTCCACCTCGACGGTTGTCTGATGGGTCGTTGTTGCACGAGCCACGTTGGTTGGGTGGCTGTGAGCGACTTGAGTACTGGCGGCTGTGGCTTGACTCGACTGAGATGGATGGAGCCCGGGCTTGATTTACAATTTCTGTGGTCTAGGCCATAGCAGCCGTCAGATAAGCTTGTATTTCATCGCGAACTGCCTGGGTTTCTGGGGTATTGGGTAGCCGTTGCATTGTCGCCATAGCAACGGCCACGTTGGCGCTTGGAGTCCTGAAGACTTGTTTGTCCCCCACCCTATCGAAGGCATTGTTGAGGTCGCGTGGCTGGACCCTTATGCATCATGCCTCCTCTTCTACTTCGGCTTCGATTTGTCGGCGATTAAACCGGTCAATATTGCTTGCTTCGCGTGCAATCCTTTCTTGTTCTGTTTCACCGACTGCTGGTAGTTCGTCATTACTGACAACATTGATCAAATCCCCTCGCCTTGGTGGGAAAGACAGGAATTGTGGGAACCCTGGGCATGGTCTGGGATATCCATATCGTATTCGACGCCTTCATCGTCGTGATGCTGGAGCTCAGTGTGGACAGAGGCATTAGATGCGATGCCAGACGAGGAGCTGGAGTCACCCTCTTGGATTGTATGGACGGATCCTTCTTGATAATCCTCAATCCAGATCATGTTGACGAAGTCGCGTGGCTTCGGCCGAGGTCGATGTATAAAATACAGATCCGAGCGGCGTTGTATATTATACGCATAGTTGGAGGCAGCGTTTCGCAGGCCGTAGGGCTAGGCCTGGTAGTTCTCCATCGAGGCTTCGTACTTGGAGAGCCGGAGACCCATCGTGGAGGCTGGCCGGCGATGAGCGGAGCGCCCTTTAGGAGTAGATATGACCACGAGATCTGTACCGAGTTGTGCAGGACGACTGGCCCGAGCTGGGCAGGTAGATCTATTGTGGGGAGCGGTTACCTGCTCATTAGGTTGACTTTGAATTGAACTTACCAGAGCTAGGGTTTTAGTGAGTTTGGTGCCGACCTGATTGATGGAGTCGAGCAGGTCGGTGTTGTCGATCTGCTTCCCTTTGTAGCGGGGAAGCGGACGATGGGTTGTCGGCATGGCTGAAGATGATGCGGGCATGGTCGGAGCCAGATGTACCATGGTCGGAGTTAGATCCACCATGGTCGGAGCCGTATCCACCATGGTCGGAGCCGTATCCACCATGGTTGGAGCCGTATCCACCGTGGTCGGAGCTGTAGCCGATGCAGGTGAAGCAGCGGTCGATGCAGATTGAATCTACGCCTCCTCCATGGTCATGGCGATGAAGTTGTCGGAGCCGGTGGTCCAGGTGATCTAACCGACGGTGAACGTGAGGCCATTTGGTGTAGCCATGGAGCCGAGGATGATGACGATCTTGTTCGCTTGGAGAGCAGTACGCACACCCCCTACCTGGTGCGCCACTATCGACGAAATATGGTCGGCAGTCTACCTAGGGGTATGCCCAAGGTAGTAGATTGTCGGCAGACAGATGCGCAAGCCACAAACAAGACGGTGACGCAAGACAGACACGAGGTTTTATCCAAGTTTGGCCGCCAAGAAGGCGTAATACCTACGTCCTGTGTCTGATTGTATTGTTGTATGTCAATGAGAGATGTTTTTTAGAGGGGTCCCCTACCCACCTTATATAGTCCGGGGGCAGGGTTACAGATCTAGAAACTAATCCTAGCCAGTTACAATTGCCATAGGTGGCCGGATAAGGATTCCTATTCTAACCAACCAAGATCTTGCTTGATCACCAAATCTGTCTTGACTCCTTGCACGGGACTCCGAACAGGTTGGCCGGGCCGCGCGTCGTCTTTTGGTGGACCGGACCCTCTGATCTGGGCCGGCCCAAGCCTAGCTGTAAGGGTATAAGGGTTAATACCCCCACAGTAGGGTGTGAGGCAGAATCACATAGGCCATGATAACGGGCCATGGAACAGTTTTCGCTAGCCAACATATCTACTCAAGATCAAACACGCCTTAACCACACTATGCACGATCAAGATTGATGTAAAACAACCGATAAAACATAACACATCATTTAAAGTACAGTTTAGATCAGTTTTAGATTAACAAACGATGGGTTAGAAAGGATATAAGGCCAATCTAGATCAATCCCAATCGGCCGAAGTGATATTGTTGTAATTAAATAAATAATGGAAGCAATAAGCAATATCGGTAACTTAATGAATCTATCCGAAGGAACGCCACCCTTAGATAGAGCCAATAACTTGACCTTGATCTAGTTTGAGCAGTGGAGGTCGACTGGATCGATGCAGCCATATATGAACTAGACAACAGTCGATAACTAACTCATACTAGAGTTGCAGTGGAGGCCGATCGGATCGATGCAGCTGTACAAACAGAGGTATAAGCCATGACGGTACTTACAGACAAGCAATAAAGGTCGACCAGATCGATGCAGCTATACTTGCTAAAGAACTCATTGAGATCTACTCTTCTCCTACTCCTAAGGGGTGGCTGGAGCCAAAAAAGTAAGTAACTTGTATTTGATTGATTGTGTGTCCTTTACAATAGCCGGTGTTTGATATTTATACCCAGGACCTGCGCATGACTCCTGTCTAAGCATAACTCATCACAATTTTTGACCCTATAGAAAACATTCCTAATTTAAGATAACTTGGACTCTAATCTTTCCCTTTTTGTAGACTCCATCATGCCTCATCCTAGCGCCGATCATAGCCTTTGTCGTTATCCACTGGCACTATCAAAACAAAGTTGATTCCAGTTTTGCATCTGAATCAGCTAGTTCCGATTTGCACGCAATTGATTCTTTGATGACATGATCTTGGGAGCTTTTGGGTCCCTATGACGCTTCTTCCAAATTTTGGTGTAAACATGTTACTAGAACTTGGTGGGTGTATGTTTCTTGTACTATAAAAGAGATATGCACCTACTTAGTAAAGATCAACTAGAAGAAAGTTATACATCTACTTGGTCAATGAATGTTAAACTTATCATACATCTTGTGGACAACCATGCTCATGCGTATACAATTTATCATGTCATCTCATCTCTTATGCATTCATGATACTCATTTGTGCATCTGCATGCAATAGGTTCCCCGGTAGGAGTGACGCTACTCGAGTTCGAACCCGAGCGTCAGGAGGAGCAGTAGGCAGCCCAAGAGCAGGAGGTTCAGGCTGAAGGAGGAGTCAACGTGGAAGATCTTCCTGAGTGTCCTACAACCAACCTTCCTCGTTTCTGAAAGGCAAGCCCCGTAGCATTCTAAACCTCCTATGTTTTCTAAATATCAACTTGAGTCCTTTTATGTTGATGCATTAAGTACTAAGGGTTGGTTGGAACCACTTGTTGCATATATTTTCCTTGTCCAGACAAATATATCTTGAATCCTATGTAGGTCTAGGATTGAATATATGCTTACCCAAGCTTAGTCCGGTAGAAGTCGAGTGATTTTCTATCACCTGCGAGATAAAGGTGGATATCTGGTCACGGTTGGCTATAATTGTTATCGTGGAAATAACCATGTGTTGAATAAAAAAAGACTGGGTGGGATTGTGACAGAGAAGCAATAAGGCATAGAGGTCTTGGTACCTATTTATCCCCGTTTGTGTCGGTTAAGGACCGATTCGTTGTACGTCCTCATGTCATGTTGAACGCATGAATATCACTTAGTTGGTCGGATAAGTCATGCCGACCGCAACGCCAAGTAGCTCAACTTAGGCTGAGACCTGTTAAGTGAAAGTGCGCACACTGGAAGAAGTAAGGATGTGCGGGGAGCTAGTGGCGTGAGTCCAAGGGCAGGCTGGGCCTGAACTTCCGTGCAGACTAGTAGTATCCCTGAGGGTGCGGCGCTGCTCGGACCCGCGACTATACCTAAATTGTACCAAAGGTGACCTGATGTGACCCCGACGTGGGAAGTATAGGTTTGTGTTAGGAATAACTCCCCAGCTAGTTGGAATCGATTCAAGTCGCCATCTCTCCCGGATAGTGAGAACTTGACTAAGCAATGGCAACGTAGCATTCATTGATGGAACTTGATGGTTATGATGATGCTCAAATTAATACACCAGATATGGTTACTAATGCTTGTTAGCTTAATCAAGTGATTGCTCTAGTATAGGTGCTAATCTAGAGATGCTTAATTGAATAGGTATTCAATTTGATGTTAAAGATATTAAATCTCCAAGTTATATTACTTAACCTTTTTATGCAAAATATTGTCAAGCTAACTCCACCAATAAAGCCTTGCATACTCCTAGGTGTCATATTATTTCTGGTTTATGACGGGTAAGTTTAGCTGAGTACATTCTCGTACGCAGGGTTTATGCCCTCTTGTTGTAGATGATATGATGTATCGTGGATACTGTAAGAACTGCCTTCATCCTGTCATGGATGAAGACTAAACCATGGGGCATGGTACTCCTAAGATATCCTCTCTATTCTACTTTTGCTAAAAATGACCGTGGTACTAGCATGTATTTGAACTAAGTGTGAGGTTGATGTCAAACTACTTTGCTTCCACTATTTGAACTTGGTTTGTAATAACTATGTGAACTCCGATGTATGTGAGACACTTCTGAACTATTTGTGAACTATGATGTAACATGTGACTTGTTATGTTGAATCATGTACGATCTTGGTTTGTATGTTGGTTGGTTTGAGATCCTTCTTGATTTCATTGGACTACCGAGTTTATATGGGCTCAAGTATGATAGTTTGATCGCTTCGGTGATTGCTATCGTACTTGTGCTCTTATAAATTGGATGGTTCTGTTACAGCAGGCATCAGAGCAAGGTTCAACACTAAACTTGTCATATGGGTATTTAAAACAAAGGTTTTGTTTTATAAAAATCAGTTTGATAACTTATAGCTATATATAGGTGTGTTAAAATCTGAATTTTAAATTTAGAGTGTGCTAGTGGTCATATCCTTTATGCCAAGTTAAGGACTATCAGGTGGCTAAATAAGTACTAACATGGGGTTTTTTACTTTCGTCATCCATACGGTGTGCTATTGTATGGATGCCACTCACTTGAGTGGTAGTGTATGGATCAATTGCTTCTACGCCCAAGGTAAGAGTGGCAAGACCGCAAGGGTGAGTGTGTGGTCTAAGTGGAGAGGTAGCTTTGGTACTACAGTATATATATGTCCCATATATATATATACTAAGGTATTTAATTGTGGGTTAGCTTTGATACAACTGTAGATGCATATTTATATGTATGTATGGCACGTATTTACTTTCGGGTAGCTTTGATACGGAGGTATATGTATGGGTATATATATATGGAAGTATTTAGTTGCAACCTAGAGCCCAGATTTATATTTTGGCAAATATAATTGTTGAGTTGGGCTGAAATGAAATTCTTGTGCAGGTACACTAACATCGAAACGTGTAACCATGTATGTCATTAGAATTTTAAATTATTCCTAAGATTCGTGAGAACATATGGAACATGCATGCATCATGTTCACTCATGCATTTACATTTTTGCATTCCTCCCTCCCTTATAATTGCTTACCATTCATTAAATTTCTTCTCACATATGATATCCTCTCACAAGAGTTGCATACTTTGTCACAGATGGTAGCACCAGGAGCCCCACCTCATAGTGACATGTTCCTGGCTATGTTTGGCACTCCTACCTTGCTGTGGAGGGTGCTAAACTCAGTTTGGTACGCTGAGCCACCCCGCTACTTCTGGAGGGAAATGGCAGCTGAGGGGCAGCGGTGGTATGATGTGTGGGTGACCATTCTAGCCTGTGTAGACAATCCATAGTGGCAAGGTTGGAGTATTGAGTCACATGGGCAGTCTTCTTGGGAAGGTGCCCAAGTGGTAGCTTTGGAGGCACCGAGTGAGATCTGTTAGGACTTTGGTGATGAGCTCGTCAACGGTCTAGCCGGAACCTTTCCCTAGGTGAATCCATCGGTGACCGCTTGGATGCAGCTAGGTGGCAATGCACTGGTGACAGACCGTGATGAGCGAGTAGAGAGCTCTAGTGCTGCTATGAGCGCTATGTCCGCTGTCCTGAAGATGTTCTACCCCACCAAGATAGCTACGTCAGCTGCATGCTAGAGCTCCAGCGAGCACAGGCCGCACAACTGAAAGGTCCTAATATGGCTAGAGGGGGGGGGGGTGAATAGCCTATTTAAAAATCTACAAATCAACTAGAGCAATTTGATTAGTATGACAAATAGCGTAATGCAAACTTGCTCTAGCTCTACAAGGGTTGCAAGCCACCTATCCAACAATTCTTGTTGCAATGATTACTTAGGCACCCAAACTTGCTATGTAACTACTCACTAAGAGCTCTCAATCTTGCTACTCTAAAGAGCTCAACTAGATGAATGACAATAATAAAGCAAGCTCTCAATTCTAATTACACTAAAGAGCTTGTATCAACTAGTTTGCAAAAATGTAAGTAGGTTAGTAGGGTGATTATACCGCCGTGTAGGGGATGAACCAATCACAAGAAGAATATATAGCCAATCACTAGGAGAATGCCAAAGACAAGAGACAAATGATTTTCTCCCAAGGTTCACGTGCTTGCCAACACGCTACGTCCCCGTTGTGTCGACGAACACTTGGTGGTTCGGCGGCTAAGAGGTGTTTCACAAACCTCGTCCACACGATTGGACACCACAAGAACCGACCCACAAGTGAGGTAACTCAATGACACGAGCAATTTACTAGAGTTACCTTTCGGCGCTCCGCCGGGGAAGGTACAACTCCCCTCACAATCACCAACTCGTGCCGATCCTCCACCGCTGCACCGAGCCATCTAGGTGGTGGCAACCACCAAGAGTAACAAGCGAAATCCGCAGCGCAACACGAATACCAAGTGCCTCTAGATGCAATCACTCAAGCAATGCACTTGGATTCTCTCCCAATCTCACAAAGATGATGAATCAATGATGGAGATGAGTGGGAGGACTTTGGCTAAGCTCACAAGATTGCTATGTCAATGAAAATTTGCAAGAGTTATCCCTTGAGCCGGCCATGGGGCTATAAATAGAGCCCCCATCAAATAGAGTCGTTATACCCCTTCACTGGGCAAAACGCGCTCTGACCGGACGCTCTGATCAAACTGATCGGACCCTGGACTCAGCATCTGGTCCACTGATTCATGCCACGTGTCCCTAGCTTCAAATGTTGTTCGTCCGTTTCCAACGGCTATGAAGCTAACTGGACGCTCCGGCAAAACTGACCGGACGCTGGAGCCTCAGCGTCTGGTCGAGTACAGTAAGGGTCGAAAATCGGTTTTCCTCGATCGGACGCATCTGGTCCACCTCGACCGGACACAGCCCAGCGTCCGGTGGTAAACGCTAGCCACTGTACCACCAGTCAACGCGACCGAACGCAGGCAGTCAGCGTCCGGTCACTTGACCGACGCTGGCATCTCCTCTGTTTTCACTTCTAACTTCTTCACCCTTGCTCCAATGTGCCAACTACCAAGTGTATCACCTTGTGCACATGTGTTAGCATATTTTCACAAATATTATCAAGGGTGTTAGCATTCCACTAGATCCTAAATGCACATGCAATGAGTTAGAGCATCTAGTGGCACTTTGATAACCGTATTCCGATATGAGTTTCACGCCTCTTAATAGTACAGCTATCAAACCTAAATGTGATCACACTCTCTAAGTGTCTTGATCACCAAAACAAAATAGCTCCTATGGTTTATACCTTTGCCTTGAGCTTTTTGTTTTTCTCTTTCTTCCATTCAAGTTTAAGCCCTTGATCATCACCATGCCATCACCATTGTCATGCTATGATCTTCATTAGCTTCTCCACTTGAAGTGTGCTACCTATCTCATGATCACTTGATAAACTAGGTTAGCACTTAGGGTTTCATCAATTCACCAAAACCAAACTAGAGCTTTCAATCTCCCTCTTTTTGGTAATTGATGACAACCCTTATACAAAGATATGAATTGAAATTCAATTGAATCCATGTTTCTTGCCCAAGCATATTTACCATTTGTAAAAGGATATGGACAAGTTTCATGAACCCTTAATGGTAGCAATTGCTCCCCCTACATATGTGCTAAGAGTTTGGATTATAGCTTGCACATATGCTTAGATAGGAAATGTAGGAGTCAATGTCTACCATATGATGCTAAGGTATAAAAGATGGACCTTTGAAGCGTGATACCAATCGGAGTGCACCAATATACCATCCTTAGCACCATTGTTAGCTTAATACCACTTGGAAACATACTTTAGAAAGATACCAAATGTAAAGACTTACTTGGAAATGAAAGTTATCTAGTGATTTCATTTCATCATTCAATCTTACAACTAGCATATATCACACAAGCATGGATATTTTGAATTTTAGAACTTGTGCCATGCAAGCAAACATATGAAATGCATATTCAAATGCATCATACAAGTTCATGAGCTTGCTTCCCCTACTTGTGTGCTCAAAATTTTAGTTGATCCCTTTCCTTTTTCATATCTCTCCCCCTATGTCATATGTCAAGAGATATCTATGTTTCTTTTCCTTTTTCACTATCTTTGTTTCTCTCCCCCACATCTTTGTTTCTCTCCCCCTTTGTCATCAATGACCACAAAGGTTCTAAATGTAGATAGTATTACTTGTAGGGTCAAGATTATCAATGTCAATCAATGGGGTGAGGATCATTTTCCCAAATTTGGTCCAATCTAGATTGTTTACCAAAGATATTTAACTCGGTTTGATCCAAGGACAAGCTTCTTCACACCTCCAAATAAGGGTTATCTTGTACCATGTTGAGTTAAACACTTAGAGCTCATTTTCTAGATTAAACACTAGGTTTACAAGCCCATAAACATGTCATATGCTATCACTAGATCATGTCAAGCATAGAAGCAATAGTGATACCATATAAACATCAAATTCATTTGATTTTCATGAATGAGCCTAATAAAATAGAACCACTTGAAAGGTCCTAATAAGATTGAAAATATGACTAGATGCACTAAACATGTCCTTAGCAAGGATGTATGCCATGCCAATCAACTTTTACCTTGGATTGCTCGAAGGAGAGGCATGTCATATGAGGGGGGGGTGCATCAACACATATTTGAGAAATCCAATATATTCAACTCATTCCTTAGCTTGCAAAACCTTTTCTCATCCAATGGCTTAGTGAATATGTCGGCAAGTTGATCTTCAGTGCCTACACTCTCAATTCAAATGTCCCCTTTTTGTTGGTGATCTCTTATGAAGTGATGACGGACATCTATATGCTTTGTTCTTGAGTGTTGAACTGGGTTGTTGGTGAGCTTTATGGCACTTTCATTGTCACATAGCAATGGCACTTGCTTGAACTTGATTCCAAAGTCACTCAAGGTAGCCTTCATCCAAAGTAATTGAGCACAACAACTACCGGCCGAAATGTACTCCGCTTCGGCGGTTGAAAGTGCTACACTATTTTGCTTCTTTGATGACCAAGATACAAGTGATCTTCCCAATAGTTGACATGTGCCCGATGTGCTCTTTCTCTCAACTTTGCATCCCGCATAATCAGAATCCGAATATCCAATCAACTCAAATCTTGCTCCTTTGGGATACCATAATCCAACATGTTGTGTATGCTTCAAGTACCTCAATATTCTCTTAGTTGCCTTCAAATGACTTTCTCTTGGTGAGGCTTGAAATCTAGCACACATGCATACACTAAACATCACATCCAGTCTTGATGCGGTCACATAGAGTAGGCTTTCCAATCATAGACCGATACATCTTTTGATCCACCATGTTGCCACTAGCATCACTATCCAAGCTTCCACTTGTCCCCATTGGTGTACTAATAGCTTTACTCTCATCCATTTCAAACTTCTTGAGCATGTCCTTGATATACTTGCCTTGACTCACAAATGTGCCATTCTTCATTTGCTTGATTTGAAGACCAAGGAAGTAACTAAGTTCTCCAATCATAGACATCTCAAACTCACTTGCCATCATCTTGCCAAACTCCTCACAAAATTCTTGATTTGTTGACCCAAAGATGATATCATCAACATAGATTTGCATTACAAATAAGTCATTCCCAAGCTTCTTGGTGAAGAGAGTGGTGTCAACCTTTCCCATCTTGAATCCCTTAGAGAGTAGGAAATCCCTCAATCTCTCATACCATGCTCTAGGTGCTTGTTTCAATCCATACAAAGCCTTTCTCAACTTGTAAACATGGTTGGGTTTCTTTTCATCTTCAAAACCGGGAGGTTGCTCAACATACACAAGCTCATTGATGTACCCATTTAGAAATGCACTTTTCACATCCATTTGGTACAACTTGATATTATGGGCACAAGCATAAGCTAGCAAGATCCTAATTGCTTCCAACCTTGCAACCGGGGCATATGTTTCTCCAAAGTTAAGACCTTCAACTTGAGTGTAACCTTGAGCCACTAATCTTGCTTTGTTCCTTATTACTATCCCATCTTGATCTTGCTTGTTCCAAAAGACCCACTTAGTTCCAATCACATTATGATCCTTAGGCCTCTCAACTAAATCCCATACTTGGTTTCTTGTGAAGTTGTTTAGCTCTTCATGCATAGCATTGATCCAATCAACATCCCTCAAAGCTTCATCTATCTTCTTAGGCTCAATGGAGGACACAAATGAGAAGTGCTCACAAAATGATGCCAATCTTGATCTAGTTTGTACTCCCCTTGAAATATCACCAATGATAGTATCCAATGGATGATCTCTTGCAACATTGGTTGGTTGAATCACTTGCACTTGATTGCTAGCATTTGATTGATCACTTGTTTGAGATGATGAACTAGCCATTTGTTGATCTTTCACATTGCCATCACTAGTGCTTGCTTGGATTTGATCATGAGAACCACTAGCTTGCACATTTGAGTTAGAGAGCACTTGATTCTTGTCATCTTCAATATCAATCACCTCTCTAGGCCTTAACTCACCAATGTCCATGTTCTTCATTGCATTGACCAATTGAGTGCCTCTCACATCATCTAGATTCTCATCTTCCTCTTGGGAACCATTTTTTTTCATCAAACTCCACATCATGAACCTCCTCAAGAATACCACTAGCCAAATTCCAAACTCTATAAGCCTTGCTAGTAGTGGAGTAGCCAAGCAAAAAACCTTCATCACATTTCTTTTCAAACTTGCTTAATCTAGTGCCCTTCTTCAATATATAGCATTTACAACCAAAAACCCGGAAGTATGCTATGTTGGGCTTTCTTCCATTCAATAGCTCATAAGGTGTCTTTTCCATCATGGGGTGACAATAGAGTCGGTTGCTATAGTAGCAAGCCGTATTGATTGCTTCGGCCCAAAATGAATGACTCACATTGTACTCACTCAACATTGATCTTGCCATATCAATCAAGGTTCTATTCTTTCTTTCAACTAGCCCATTTGATTGAGGAGTGTACTTGGCCAAGAATTGATGTCTAATTCCAAATTCATCACATAACTCATCAATTCTAGTGTTCTTGAACTCACTTCCATTGTCACTTCTAACTTTCTTGATTGTTGTTTCAAACTCATTGTGAATACCCTTGACAAAAGATTTGAATGTTGCAAACACATCACTCTTGTCAACAAGAAAGAATGCCCATGTGTATCTAGTGAAATCATCCACAATCACAAATCCATATTTGTTTCCAACAATGCTAGTATATGTGGTTGGTCCAAACAAGTCCATGTGCATTAACTCAAATGCCTTAGATGTGCTCATCATACTCTTCTTAGGATGTGTGTTACCAACTTGCTTTCCGGCTTGACATGCACTACATAGCTTATCTTTCTCAAAAGTGACATCTTTCAAGCCTCTAACTAAGTCATGCTTGATTAACTTATTTAATTGTTTCATTCCAACATGACCAAGCCTTCTATGCCATAACCAACCCATGCTAGACTTAATGATCAAACATGTTGACAATTGAGCTTCTCTAGCATTGAAATCAACTAAGTATACATTCTCATATCTAAATCCTTTGAATATCAAGTTAGAGCCATCTACACTTATGATCTCTACATCATCCACACCAAATATGCACTTGAAACCAAGATCACACAATTGAGCTACCGACAATAGGTTGAAGTTCAAGCTCTCTACTAGTAGCACATTGGAAATGCTCAAATCATTGGATATTGCAATCTTACCAAGCCCTTTGACCTTGCCTTTGCCATTGTCACCAAATGTGATACTATCAATCCCATTGCTCTTGCTTTCATTGATTGAATTGAACATTCTTGAT